>NC_057794.1:193029206-193137259 GCF_018294505.1 Triticum aestivum
GCCTTCTTCACAGGCTCTAGGCCTTTTCCAAAATGCGATAGCTTCACAGGCATTCGCCTTCTTCACAGGCTCTGGGCCTTTTCCAAAATGCGATAGCTTCACAGGCATTCGCCTTCTTCACAGGCTCTGGGCCTTTTCCAAAACGCGATAGCTTCACAAGCATTCGCCTTCTTCACAGGCTCTGGGCCTTTTCCAAAACGCGATAGCTTCACGGGCATTCGCCTTCTTCACAAGCTCTGGACCTTTTCCAAAATGCGATAGCTTCACAGGCATTCGCCTTCTTCACAGGCCCTGGGCCTTTTTAGGGGTAGAACCTCCGGAGGTGCTGGATGTTCCATGCGTTCTGGACTGGCACCCCCTCCTGAGTCTCCAAGCGCGCGGAGCCGGGCCTGGAAACATGAACAACTTTGAACGGGCCCTCCCACATGGGAGAGAGCTTGTGCAGCCCCTCCCTGGAGAGAACCCGCCTGAGCACGAGGTCTCCTACCTCGAGAGTTCTGGGTCGGATGTTGCCGCAGTGGTATCGGTGCAGTGCTTGTTGGTACCTCGCCGCTCGTAGTGCGGCATCTTGGCGATGTTCCTCCCCAGCACGAGGTCCATCCCCCGCATGGCGTCCTGCTACGCCTCATTGAATGCCAGGACCCGCGCGGAGCGACGTCTGACCTCGTGAGGGAGGACCGCTTCGGCTCCGTAGACCAGGAAGAACGGGGTCTCTCCAGTCGGCTTGGTCGCGGTTGTGCAGATGTACCACAACATAGACTAAAGCTCGTCGTACCAACCTCTGCCGCAAGCCTCCAGCTTCTTCTTGAACGTCCTGGTCTTGAGGCCCCTCAGGACCTCCGCGTTGGCTCGCTCGGCCTGGCCATTGCTTCGGGGGTGCGCCACCGAAGCGTAGCATATCTGCGTTCCAAGGTTAGCACAGTATGTTTTGAAGAGGTTACTGGTGAACTGCGAACCGTTGTCCGTGATGATGCGATTCGGCACCCCGAACCGGCTCACGATGCGCTTGATGAACTTGACCGCGGAACCCGCGGGAATGGTGCGGACAGCCTCCACTTCAGCCCACTTGGTGAACTTGTCCACGGCGACGTAGAGGTAGCGGTAGCCCCCGGGCGCCCGAGGAAACGGGCCTAAGATGTCCAGCCCCCAGACTGCGAATGGCTATGAAAGGGGGATAGTCTGCAAGCCTCCTGCTGGCTGATGGATCTACTTGGCGTGGAACTGGCAGGCCTCACAAGCTTTCACTAGTTCAATGGCGTCATTGAGCGCGGTGGGCCAATATAACCCACTGCGGAACGCCTTGCCGACGAGGGTCCGTGATGATGAATGATGTCCACAGTCTCCGCCGTGTATATCTTCCAGCAGTTCCTTCCCTTGCTCCCTGGAGATGCATCACAGGGATACATCGTTTGGCCGCTTCCGGTAGAGCTCTCCATCCTTGATGCAGTATGCCGTGGCCTGGCATGCCACTCGCTCCGCTTCCTCCTCCTTCTCTGGCAGGGTCCCTTGCATTAGGTAACTCCGGAGCTCCGCGATCCAACATCCGTCCTGAGGTTCCATCATCAGGAGCAGGCGTGCTCCTGAGGCCGGGCCACAGGCCGGAGCCCCTCAGGCAGGTGGCTGGGGGAGCTCCTCCCGGGGCTGAGCCGTGTTCGATAATGACGGCAGGGCTGAGGGCTTGAAGAGCCGCTCCTCGAAAACGCCAGGCTCCTGAGGTAACCGCCTGGACGCCCGTTTGGCGATGTCGTCGGCCTTCTTATTGGTGCCACGGGGCACATGCTGCAACTCCAACCCCCAGAACTTCTTCTCCATCCTGCGGACCTCCGCTAGGTAGGCTTCCATGTGCTCATCCTTCAGCTCGTACACCTTGTTGGAGAAATTGACAAGGAGCTGCGAATCGCGCTTGATGGTGAGGTGTTTCACCCCCAGGGCAGCCGCGGCCTTCAAGCCCGCTATTAAAACTTCATACTCCGCTATGTTGTTGGAGACCTTTTCACCTTGCTGGAAACAGAGTTGCATGACGTAATAGAGCTTGTCCTGAGTGGGCGATATAAGCACCGCCCCAGCCCCCGCGCCATGCCTGGAGAATGCCCCATCGAAGTACATGACCCAGCCTTCTGGCGCCTCGCTTCCCGGGGACAGGGACCGATCCTCGTCGGCCTTGAGGCCTGGCACCTCTGTCCATTCTTCCACAAAATCCGCCAACGCTGCTCCCTTGATGACTCTGGTCGTGCTGAATTCGAGATGAAACACTTGCAGTTCTATGTTCCACTCAGTGACCCTTCCAGCTAAATTAGGGCTCCTGAGCACTCTCTCCAGGGGGTATGATGAGACGACCTTGATGGGGTGACCCTGAAAATAGTGCAGCAGCTTGCGCGAGGCCACCAGTAGCGCGAGGAGGAGTTTCTGAGGCATGGGGTACCGTTCCCTTGCATCCCGCAACACCGTGCTGATGAAGTACACTGGGTGCTCAACGAGGTGGAGTGCGTTAGTGCTGGTGGCTCCCTTCGGAGACCATGGCGCCTCTTGAGGCAATGAGGCCTCCTGAGACTGGCCATCTGGGAGAGGGGCCTCTTCCACCTCCGGTGCGCCCCTCTACGGCGGCTGATCCTCCTCAGCCGCGGTGGCAGTTTCTGTGGGCCTTCCTTGTCCCTGTTCTGCCTTGTCCCGGGCTGCTGCCGTGGTTTTGATTCGGCGCTCCTCTCTGACTACCAACAAGGCTGCGCTGGCAGAGTAGGGAGTGGCGGGGAGGTAAAGCACCAGGGGCTCTTGAGGGCACGGAGCCACCATGACCGGTGGGCTGGTCAGGTATCTCTTGAGATCCTGGAACGCCTTGTCGGCCTCTTCAGTCCACTCGAAGGGCCCCTTCTTCTTCATTAGCTGGAAGAAGGGCAGCGCTCGTTCCCCCAACTTGGAGATGAAGCGCCCTAGCGCGGTCACGCGCCCTGTGAGCTTCTGCATTTCTCTGAGGGTCTTTGGCGGGCTCATGTATTCCACCGCCTTGACCTTCTCCGGGTTAGACTCGATGCCTCGATGGGACATGAGGAAACCCAAGAGCTTGCCCGAGGGGACTCCGAACACACACTTCTCTGGGTTGAGCCGTAGGTTCACTGCGTTGCTCGCGAAGCTTTCCTCCAGGTCTTGTATCATGGTCCTGGCCTCCCGAGACTTTACCACAATGTCATCGACGTAAGCTTCAACATTCTTCCCGAGCTGCGGGCCCAAGGTGATGTGCATCAGCCGCTGAAAGGTCGCCCTTGCGTTAAGCAGCCCGAATGGCATGTATGTGTAGTAGTACACCCCACACGGGGTTAGGAAGGCTGTCTTCTCGACGTCTTCTACCCCCATCTTGATCTGGTGATACCCAGAGAAGGCATCCAAGAAGCATAACAGGTCGCATTCCACAGTGGAATCGACGATCTGGTCGATGTGGGGGAGCGGGAACGGATCTTGCGGGCATGCTTTGTTGAGGTTGGTGAAGTCGACACACATGCGCTCCTTCCCTCCCTTCTTCGGCACAACGACAGGGTTGGCTAACCAATCCGGGTATCGGACCTCGCGAATGACCCCGGCGGCTTCTAATTTGCGGGTCTCTTGGACGATGAAGGCCTGCTTTTCTGTGGACTGCCACCTGGCCTTCTGCTTCACAGGGCACACGTTGAGGTGATGCTCGATTACACTCCTAGGGATCCCTGCCAACTGGTCAGGCTCCCAAGCAAATACCTTCTTGTTTGCGCGCAGGAACCCGACTAGGGCCTCCTCTTGCTCGGGTTTGAGGTGGGCGCCTATGGTGAAAGTGGCGTTGGTGGACCCGTCCTCATTGATGGGTATCTGCTTGGTTTCTGCCTTGTCTTGGGTGAACAACTGTTTCTTCTTGGCGGGTGTAGCCCCCTTGGTCTCGGGGGTCTCCACATTAGCGGGCTGTGCCGGCGCCGCCGTCTTGAAGGCGAGCTTGAGCACCCGCAGTGCGTCCCCGGTGTCCCCGTGCACAGTGAGGACACCGCTGCTCCCGGGCATCTTCATGAGGTTGTACGCCGGGTGCGTCGCGGCCATGAACTGGGCTAGCGCTGGGTAGCCGAGGATGGCGTTGTAGGGGAGGCTGATGGGGGCGATGTCGAAGTCAACCAGCTCCGTGCAGAAGTAGTCGTAGGTGCCGAAGGTTACTGGGAGCCGGATCTTTCCCAAGGAGCTGGACGATTCGCCCCCAACGCCTAAGAAGGACCGGCTGGGTTGCAGCCATTCCAGGGGTATGCAGAGGAGGTTGAAAGCCTCGATTGAGAGCATGCTGAGGCCCGCGCCGCCATCAATAAGGGTTCTGGTGACGGCCACTTGGCAGATGGTGGGGTTGCATAGCATGGGGAGCGCACTCGAGCAGGCCGAGTTGGAGGGGTGGTCCTCCGAGCTGAAGGTCAGGCCGGTCTCGGGCGCCGCCCGGTCCAGGGGAGCCCCCTGCCGCGTGGAAGCGGCGCTGACCCGGCGGATGAACGGCTTGACGTGGTGACTTGTAGGCGGCGACTGCGAGCCGCCCAAGAGGGCCGCGACGACCGGGGGTGTTGGCGCAGCGCGATGGGCGTGGAAGAGGTTGCGGTGCTCTTCCCGAGAAGCCACGGAGGCTACCGGCGGGTGCAGCGGCCATGTGCGCGGGGCACCGGTGAGGGCCATGGGGAGCCAGTTGGCCACGACCCTATCGTCACCGGCTTCGAGGAGGGCCTCCTCGCTCGCCAGCAAGAAGGCCAGCGGATCTGTCGTGCCGCCGTAGCACGGCGGCGTCGTTGGCTTGAGCTTGTCCGCCCACCGTGCCCGTTGTAGGGCTGGGGCCAGGGCTCGGAGCCCCTTGGCCCCCGCGCTGGCGCCGGCGACCGGAGCGGGCGACGCGCTACCCATCGCGAGGTAGGCCGTGGCGGTGGCAGAAGAGAAAACTCCGGTGCACCCCTACCTGGCACGCCAAATGTCGGATTTCAGGTTCCGGCTGACCCTTGAGGTTCGAACACTGGGGTGCGCGCGGAGATTTTGCCTCCTACCTACCTGCACCCCTCCGCCTCGCTAAGATCTAAACTTTGGAAAGAACAACACAAGAGACACAGGGTTTATACTGGTTTGGGCCACCGTTGTGGTGTAATAGCCTACTCCAGTGTGTGGTGTGGTGGATTGCCTCTTGGGCTGATGATGACGAACAATACAAGGAAGAACAGTCTCGCGAGGGTCTGTTCTTGGCTGGGGCGATGAACTGCGGGGAGGAGTTCAGTCACACTTCTCTCTCTCTCTGATCCTTTCTTTTTCTCTCCTCCGAACCCCCTTGCTCTATGTGTGGCTGGTCCTATTTATAGAGGCCCTGGTCCTCTTCCCAAATATCGAGCAGGAAGGGAGCCAACAATGGCGGGCTAATTTGAAGGGGGACAGCTAGTATCAGCTATCCTGAGAAAAGTAGTCTTCGCCTGCGCAAAGCTCTGGTGATGACGCCGTCTTGGGCTCCACGGTGACCTCCGTCTTGTAGTCCTCCTGATCTTGGTCTCGTTGCACCGAAATGGCAACCTTTGCCTGACGCCTCGGTACTCCACGGCTCTGCTTGCCCCCTTTGCACCAAAGAGGAAGGGAGGACACTGCACGGGCTGGCACCCGCCTGGCGCCCTTGGTCATCATGGCTTGCATCACGGGCACCTCGTGAGGTACCCCGCCTTGATCTCTCTGCCTCCTCGTGAGCCAGCCTGACGAGGCCGTGCCTGAGGAAGCTCCGCGTCATCCGCCCCGCGAGGCTTGGCCCCTAGGGAGGGTCTTGGGTTTGTTTTGGTGAAGATGGGCCGCGCTGGGCCCCCTTTGAGCCACGCCGCAGGCCGTAGGCAGGCAAGTCTGGGGACCCCCGTTCCCAGAACACCGACAAAACCCTTCGGTTTATATAGACACCGGAGAGGGTTAGGGTTACACAAGGTCGGTTACAAAGGACGAGCTATCCATATCCGTATTGCCTAGCTTGCCTTCCACGCCAAGTAGAGTGCCATCCGGACACGAGACGAAGTCTTCAATCTTGTATCTTCATAGTCTAATAGTCCGGCCGAAGGATATAGTCCGGCTGTCCGGAGACCCCCTAATCCAGGACTCCCTCACTCGATCTTGCGTGCTTCTTTCTTCTTCGAGTGTAAAGAAGTAGACGTTGCTTCCTTGCATCTAGTCTCATGTCTAGCCTCTATTCTATCAACAAGTGCACTAGTCTCATCTCTAGCCTCTGTGCTAGCTAAAAGTGCTACAACATCTACTAAATTGCGCTCTATAAATATATCAATGTACTCTTCTTCCCAATACCAAAACATGCATCCATTCTACACAATAAAATTTTAAGTTAGCACAACAAGTCTAATCCGAGAGCACAACCGAAGCTAAAGTAGCACATACCCCATCGGTTAAGCACTTGATGAACACCCATCCGAGATGTTCCGGCATTGTAGACACGCGGCGCAAGACTTTCTTTGGGCAGTTGTCGTACGTAATGTGTGGCAACGGTGCGCCGACGAGCTTTTGGGCCAGCACTGAGCCCAGCCGACGACCATTCATGTATCTGCCAGCGGACCACCGATGGTGTAGATCCAAGCGGCTAGAGGAGGAGTAAGTACGTGCATGCGGCCTTACGGCCTTGCCGAGGTCTTCCGGCCCGGTGCCCGGCCAATCCATGGCGTGGCACAACCTCCCACAACCGGGCGAGCTCAAGCTCGACCGGATCGGCTCCAAATCCGGCCGTCGAGTGCGCAAAACACGTAGCCGTGGTTGGGTAGCTCCGGGGCATCGAGGGAAAGGGGGATGAGCGAGCGCGTGTCCGAGCTGCACAGCTGGAGTTGGCCTAGCGGCTTGGCGGACCAACCGTGTGGGGGTGCCAAGTGGCTTCGCTTGTGTGGGGGACCGAAGCCATCCCGCGTGAGGGCTAGGTCTGACAGGACAGCCTTGTCATCAGTGTGTGACCTCTATGGTAACTGTCCGCTCCGCACTAGCCTCTTCGTTGACATGTGGTCCTGTTCCCACATGTCAGTGAGACAACGCCTAGTCCTTTTGTACAATTTCCGAACAGATGTCTATGTAGGCCAGGGCGCCTCTTCTTGTACCGTGGCAACCGTCCACCGACTCTTCGCCTTTCTCTCTCGATTTGGAACTGTTGTTGCACGCTCTTCCTCCCTCCTCCATTTGCCTTCACCCTTCCTTCTGCCATTGTTCGATCGTCTTCTCCATGGAGGGAACAGACCGGAAACCACCCCATTATTCTTTCCCTGATCTGAATGATGACGTGGTGGTGGAACTCATTGATCGGTGCGACGTCATCGCCTCGGCTAGCATGGCAGATTCGTTCAAGACCATTCTCGACTCAACTAATAACATCATTACAACGAACCCAAGGGTCCTGGAGCAGTTTGATCTCCCCTATCTTCTTCACCGTGACCCTGCTCACTGGCGCGCAGACGACGGAGGCCTCGCCTTGTGCAAGTTGGTGCCGCTTGATAATGATACGTGTGATGTTAAGATGCCATCGCTTGAGGGTAAGGCTTGGGCAGGCGCAAATGGAGATTGGGTTGTTTATATTGGGTCCAACTGGGAGTGGGAACTTGTGAATGTGTACACTCGTCACCGGGTTCCACTTCCAAAAATCACAGGCTACCCAGAAATTTAGCACACCGATTATGACCGTACTTTCAATTATGGTCATGGTGACTGTCGTCTATAGAAGATAGCAATTTGTCAAGTTCCCCACCGCTCTTGGGATTTAATGGAATATGTAGTTGTTGCTATCTTCGACAAGCTTCTTGCCTTCCTTCATAGTTTGTCTGGATGGATATTGCTCAAAAATCAGTTTCTATACGGGGATGAGTATTGTTATGCAATTCAATACGAGGGTCTTGCGTTTGCTGCCACCACTCGTTGCACTATTTTTGCATGGAATCCTTATGCTTTTGGTATGTTTGTCTTCCACCATAATTATAATTGTTTCATCCACATGCATGCGGGTTAGCTAGTTTCCCTTTACTAATTAACCTTCTTGTGTTTCCAAGGTCCTGTGAACATTCCAACAGCTTTACTTGAAAAAATTTATAACCAAGGGGAGATGACGATGATGATGATCACGAGCATGAGGACCCATATACTTAGTGGCGCCTCGCAAAGTATTCCGATGGATCACCTCTTCTTGTCTGTATAGAGGGCACCGCTGATGTGACTAAGGAAGCAGGTGTCGTCTCCCATGGTCGCACTCTCTAGACCTATTCCAACATCCGTTGTAGGGTATTCGGGATGGATACTACTGTGCTAGCGCCAACACCTTCTCCCTGGTTTAGTATTGATACTCTTGGAGGAAACTCTCTCTTCCTTGGACAAAACTATCCAATCATGGTGAAAGGCGATCCAGCTCTTGTTGACACAACATTACTACCATTTATGAGAAGCAATTGTGTCTATACCTCGGACATTTCTATGCTTCCCTACTGTGGCTATCACAATACGGGTCATGAAATAGGCCGCTTCAGCCTGGATGATCAGTCCTTCATTGGTCTAGAGATTGACAGTAGCTGGCTCTTTCGAGACAAACTCTTCTGGTTCAAAGCAAGCATTTCCAACACCGAGGAGTGGTTGAGATGAAGTTCATTTCACTGCTTGTTATTTGTTGTGTGATGAAAAATTTAGTATTTATTAGAATGTTTTGTTGGAACTAATCTATAATCCAACATGTATCCTCGTTGTCGTTTTGTGTTGATGACTTGTTGTATGTAATGAATGGTACATTTTCATATGCATGTCATAAACTTACTTGATAAATGTTTTTCGACTCACTTCTTGGAGTATTAGTGCCGTAGTAGTATAGCCAGCATCTGTAGTAGTATGACCTTGCCACATCACATAGAGCCAACCAATAGTTTGGTCTCGCATGGAGGCCGAGAAATATGGTGATAGCGTGACTGCGTGATGTGGGCTTCTACGTAGTATGATGTACGCACAGGGCTTGCCGTGTTTCCTACTCCTCCGGTCTACCTCCTTTTGCCGACACGTGGGACATCCAGCATCCAGGTCATGTCATGCAAGATAATGGAGTGCTAGTTGAAGCCACGTGATGTGCATCTTGGGTTAAACTGTAAATAGAATCTTACTACTCTTGAGTAACTCCAAAAGCGGCCACCGAAGATCTTTATTCGATTTTTTTTTTCATCACCAGCACGTCGAGGTGAAAGATGTGCAGGTTCAGTGGGTCCTCTTGCAATTTCACTAGCATGTGGGACCGCATGTGATCAAATAGACGATGGGCTCCGTGCGTCTGCTGGCTGGCTGAGAAGAGAGATAGAGGAGGGCTGATCACAGACTCTAGGAAATTTGTTGTACGTAACCACCACCTCGATATAGGCTCGATATAGTGGGGTGGCATGGGCCATAAGTAGCATTCACGTCTAGCAGTACGGCAAATGCCACCCACACGAGTCCCATCCGACACCAATTTTCTTAGAGTCCATGCTACAACCGTCTCTTCTCCCTACTATTTTCTCAGCCATCGCGCGCTAGGCGGGGTGGGGGTTTGCCGATAGTCGGTTTTCTCAATTACGGTCCCACTTGTAAGTGAAAATGCAACACAACACGCATTCCCCCTTGAGCGGCGTGCCGGACCAACCGTGTGGGCAGCGGGGTGCGACGCGAACATGGCAAGCTTTTCCTTTTGAACTTGTAACTTGTAAAATTTGGTTCTGCTCCATGGCGCGGCCGATAGATAGAAATAACAATTTTCCCTCGAGTAATGAGAACTTAGGTTCTGGCGCGGTTCATGCATGGAGTACATACAAAAATTATGAAGTTGATGTGAAAGGTAAGATAATTATTAGTAGTACCATATACTACTACATGGATTTGACGGAAAGATAAAGATACACACGGATCCATCAACGACATCCTCACGCCCTAGTGCACCGGGTCACCAACCGACGTGTGAGGAGCAGCGGCGTTGGCGGCGAGCTCAACGTGCTTCTGAACAATGTCGTCCAAGGTTGCCCTGCGGGTCAAGAAGGCCAGCGACCTGTCGTCCTCCTCTGGAATGAAGTAGTCCTTGTGGATGATTTGCGCATAGACGTGGGTGATTATGTCGACGGTGTCTTGCTGCGCCAAGCGCTGCGCGGAGAGCGCGACCTCAAGGTGAACATTCTCCGGCGCGACGTTGGGCGCAGGGCCACCAGTGCGTCGAAGAGGCTGTTGAGGGTGGCAGGCATCGCAGAGCCTGGGCGCGTGGGCTGGAGCCATACGTCAAGGTCGTTCGCGAGCTTCTTGGCGATGGTGAACTTATCGAGGTAGCCGATGAGGACCTTGTCGAACAAGGAGACGAAGTTGTCGTCCAAGCGGCCTCTCACCCAGGCGGCCTCAGGCATGACCTGGAGACGTTCCTCGGTGTCGGGCTGTAGGCCGGCATCATGGACCATCTGGCATAGCCGGCTGATGCTCGCGCTCATCGCCTCCATGGGTCTAGCTTCTAGTTAACTAATCTTGCGATTGGAGTGATCACTCTTGCCCTTGGTTAGGGTGCGTAGGTGCGTAGGATTTCGTAGATTGGACTGGCGGGGAGCCATTATATGAGAAGTGCAGACTGCGTTAAATTCATGTGCGTGTTGGCCATCTACTCCTTGGCCCTCTACTGCACCCGCCTTTGGCTGTATGACAGGCGGGCCAGCCACCTGTTGGGACCACGTGTCATACAACCAAAGGCAGGTGCAGTAAGTCAATGAAGTTGCGTCCCC
Source organism: Triticum aestivum (assembly GCF_018294505.1). Taxonomy (NCBI): domain Eukaryota; kingdom Viridiplantae; phylum Streptophyta; class Magnoliopsida; order Poales; family Poaceae; genus Triticum; species Triticum aestivum. Next base: position 193,039,946 of record NC_057794.1, read on the forward strand.
CTCCGTGCCGGTGCAGTATAGTCATCTCACCGGACCTCTAGTTGGGGCCAAACAAGATAACTTTGATATTTACTGGTTTATTGGTCCCCTTTGAATTTATTGCCAAGTTTTGACCTTTGATTTAACTAACAAAATGTTAATGCACATAACCAAAAATGGTGTGTAATCCCAAAACACTTAGGCACGGTACATTAACTCCCTCCTCATTTCTTATTTCGTGACATATCAACTAATGAGAGATGTGGGCCGTGCATGCTTTCAATGACTTGAGACTACCAAACATGACATGAAGTGGTTAGTTCATTGTATGTAATCCTATTAATTAGCAAAAAGACATTAAGTTCTCTCGCCGATAGGAATAAAACAATACACCATCTATTTATTTACAGAGGGAATAGTACTTTTTTTGTGACATGCATTACTAGATATTGCTAGTCAAATACTAAATCCAAATGGATGTGGTAGTACTACTAAATCCAGACGGTGGTGCTAGTACTAGTAGTAGTACTACCAATGTACTAGTAGAACTGTACTACTCGTTGGTCAAATTATTACGTGAAGTCACAAGACCCTGCACCAGAGATGACGCTTGAGTATAGCCGCCATGTTCGGCATACCATAGTCAGCCTCACTGTCTGCAGTCACTATCATCATGGCTGTAGAGCTAGCCTGCTTACAACTAGCCGTGTTCGACATAATTTCCTGTGCGTAGATGCCTGTGCATTGCACAGAACACCAAGATTGGGGGTGGACGGCACCGGCAGCAGCCATCCCACCAGATTTTTCCATGGCCTTCTAGATGTGGTGGGGAGGAGATAAGGCTGATTGTGAGAGACAAGGAGTTTCTTGTAAATAGGGAACAAGTGCGGGCATCTTTTTGCAAAACTGGAGAAGTTTGGTTTGTATGTGTCAGATCTAGATCCGACGGCTATTGGTGAAAGATGGCAGGCACAACATCATCACCAACTCAGGACCTCTTTGATTCGCAGGATTTTGAAAATGCAGGAATAGGACACGACAATATTACAAGTTTCAAACTGTTATTACAAATGTTATGAGTAATGTTGCACCTACGAAGAGGGAATTACTAGGAAGTTTAGGTAAGAACTTTAGTTACTTTAGGTGGATGCAGCATTATCGTACAAACTAAAATCCACCGCCCTGACAAGTCACTAATGGGCAAATAATTTTTTGAGTCTCTCATCACTTGATGTTTCAAAAACAAATTCAGCTTCTGCGGAGACTTTGTCGTTTAGGCTTAGACGCTTGCGGTGATCAGCACACCATTCATTGTTGCGCCAGAGAATGCCAAACCTCATTACCTTGAGCGCACTTGCCTCTAGAACAACGAACCTGGCAAATTTAATCTCAGATGTGCTGCCTCGGTAGTCAATCAAATAAATTTCTGTAAGATTGATATCAAGGCATTCGATGAGATTGTTATAGTGCAGCACATTTTTCACTTTGGGGTCTTTTTTATTTTCAAAAGAAGAGAACATATTAGAGCAGCTGGCTATATAAGATTATTGTGTCATTAAGAGGTACCAATATCATTCGCTCATACGATAGGGTTGGCTGGCTAGTGATATTTTTTCACTCACTCTCTCTCTCTCTCTTTCTCTTTCTCTTTCCTCTCATTAACCTAGGAGCACGTGAAGAGCTTGGGCATTTGTTGCCTTCCACTATGTGGCCGATGCCATATTTCTCAAAAGTATGCCACATAATACACATCGATGTCAAATCAAAAGATTTTGGCACTGCTCTCACGATGTAAGAGAGTTGGCACCGCTGTGCACACCGACCTACATGTATAAACAAATCAATCAAACCAACTACACCAGCCTCTCACTCTCCCAAACAAGTGTTTTTATTGCCTTAGTCCTCTCTCTCTCCCACGCAAGTGTTTTATCATTGCGTGAGTTAATTTGGCACCGGAGCAAAGTAGGTGATCCAAATTGGGGCACCAGGTGAGAATGGAGGGGCGTCGATGCCAAATGCATGAAAAGTGAATTTGGCATGTGTTTTGGCCTACATAGTGGAGGGCCGTTATAGCCCACTTTTGTACTACCTCGTATTTAGTGTAAAAGTTTGACCATAGATTTACTAAGAAAATGCCAATGCATGTCACCAAAAATTATACCATTTGAAATTATGTTCAAATACGAATCCAACGATATAATTTTTAGTGACATGCATTAACATTTTGTCAGTTAAATCTATGGTCAAATTTTGATACTACAAAATAGGAAGAGCAAACCAGGACGGAGGTATTACTTGCTCTTAGGGTAACCATAGAGTTACTAGTCTAAGTTACTTTCCACTATGACTAGCCTAGGCTACTATAGTAGTACAACAAAAGCGCGATGCAGGTGATCATGTGAGAAAAATACTAAAAACATTTCTTTGGGTGCAGTGCGTAGATGCAATTTTGAACACTACACTTGTCATCGCAATTTGGGAAAATTATGAAAAAATTGAGCTATGTTGTGATTACCGTTTACTAATAGGAAAGGAGTTTCACCTCGATAAGTAGCTTCTCCGTGCACGGAAAGCATGTTAGGAATCCAACAACTTGATCCAGATTGGGGCCAATAGATTTTATTGCCAAGATCTTCATTATGCGCATAGACTGGGTCAAGCTTGTGGGAATCATTTTCTGGAAGACGGTCGTGAATACATCAAGAAGAAATTTAAAATTTTGATTTACAAGAAGACGGAGAAGAAGATGAGTGTTGTACCTGAACGATTACGGATCCAATAAAGAGTTCGGAGAATTTGGTAGACAAGTACACCAACGCTGTCAATTTCGGTGCGTCAATGACCCTGATTTTTGTTGGACCTTCTAGATCAGATACAAGCAATCTCTCAAGGAAAGGTGCATTCTGAATGACCATAACGTGGAACAGCTGGAGTGATCTCTACCCAATTGATGACTTGTTGCGGGCCATCAAGACACAAAAATCCATCGGAGATTCGTCGAGGCGATGTGGAGGCTAATGAACCCGTGGATCTGCTCAAGATGAAAGTACTCGAGCGCAGTACAGCTACGGAGCAGGTACTCCATAGCTTGCTTCGAGATGCCAACGTCGAAGAGGTCAAGCTGCTTGAATTGAGGGAGAAGAAGGGCGGGCGCGACATTAATCTGGGGAAAATAGCAGGAGCTGAAGCTGGCGCGGTGCAGCATTGGCATGAGGCAGAGCGCCGACGGCAGCAGAGAGCGACATCGTCCAGCTTCAAAGCTGAGCACCTCGAGCTGATCTAGGGTGGGGGATAAGAACCACTCGTCGAACTTGGCTTGGACCTTGCAGTTGGTATTGAACATGCAGATGTCAAGGCATCTGGCCGGCCCAGGGTGCGATGAAAGGATCTTGGAGACTACAGCCATGCGTTTGCAATCCCCATTGCAGAGGGAGCTGTCGATGGTGAGGTTGAGGGGGACGCGGTGCCAGAGGGGGCACCACCACCGGGAGAGCAGGGCGGTCCGCAAGGCAGCTTTGGTGGGGAGGAGTCCGATGATGACGAGCAGCATGTCGGCGGGGAGGCTGCTGATGAAGTCCAGGCTCGCCGGATGCGGTTTTGGCTCGAGCCGCCTCCGCTTGTTGACTGCCTCGCCATCCATCTCAACCGGCAGCGACATTGGTGTACATGTGTGCTGGTCTGTGTTGTGTGCTGGCCTGCTGGGTGTGCGCGAGTGCCTCCATCTATGCATGCCGCCGCGTAGTCGTGAGTTGTGTGCGAGTGCGTCCTTCACGCAGAAGAAGTGTGTCCTCAATGCGCCCTCAATTTACTAGCATGCTAGGTGCTACCCCGAGTGGTTTCTACTTTGCTTACTTCACCGCGTGTCAGATGGGCCTCTAGTTTACTTATTTTCACCCACTGCCACATGGGCCAGCACATGAAGATAGAGAACACGAGCTGACAAGGCAGCATGTGGACTGGTTGACCGGTCAACTAAACAATATATGGAGCTATACGCTGACACGGTGAGCGTATAATCCATCGGTATAGAGAGTTTGAGTAAGAGGGGAGGCCCGTGAGAGATAGCAGAGAGAGAGAGAGAGAGAGAAAGTGCTACTCCCTCCGTTTGATAATGTAGTGCCAACATTTTTTTTAAGTCAAACTTTTGAAACTTTGACCAAGTTTATAAAGAAATTACTTATATCTACAATACCAAAGATAAATGATAGTATGAAGTAATACATGTTGTGATGAATCTAATGATCAGTCCAGATGTAAATGTTTTTCTCCACATATACCTGGTCAAACTTTTCTGAGGTTTGACTTTTCAAAACATGCATATGCTTATGGACGTGAGAGAGTCCCTAACTAGAGAGAGAGAGAGAGAGAGATAGAGTGTGTGTGTGTGAAATAGAAAGAGTGAGTGAAAAAATTGTGTGTGCATGTGTGAAAGAGACATGGACAACACACAATAAAAGTAGAGAAAAGGCGTGTGTGTCTTATGCAAACATATCACACATTGTCGGCATTCTAGGAACGGGGGTCCCCGGACTTGCCTGCCTGTGGCCCGCTGCGTGGCTAAGCCAGCAGGCCGTACGGCCCATTTTCATCAACAAGGCATCCAAGACCCTCGCGAGGGGCCAAGCCTTGCGAGGCGGACAACACAAGACCTCCTCTGGAGTGGCCTAGTCAGGCAGGCTCACGAGGAGCGGAGATATCAAGGCGAGGCAAACCTCACGAGGCTCTCATGACACGAGCCATGACGATCGACACCAGGCGGGCGCTAGCGTGCGCAACGTCCTTGTCCTCTTTGGTGCTAAGGAGGCCTGGGCAGACGAGGAGTACCGAGGCATCAGATAAAGGTTGCCATATCGGTGCAACAAGATGAGGACCAGAAGGACGGCAAGACGGAGGTCATCGTGGACCCCAAGACGGCGTCACCACCAAAGCCTTTCGCAGGCAGAGACCGCCTTTGTCAAGATAGCTTTTACTAGTTGTCCCCCTTCAAATTTGCCCGCCGTTGTTGGCTCCCTTCCCGCTCAATATTTGGGAAGAGGACCAGGGCCTCTATAAGTAGGACTAGCCACCACCATATGCAAGAGAGGACCATTTTAGACCATCCAGAACCACACAAGTTAGCCAAGCACAAGAACACCTCAACCTCAGGAGGCTGTTCTTCCCCTTGTATTGTTCATCATCAGCCCTGGAGGCAGTCCACCACCACCACACTAGAGTAGGTTATTACACCACAACGGTGGCCTGAACCAGTATAAATCTTGTGTCTTTCCGTGTTGTGAGTTTGTCGAGTTCATCCGCGAGATCTTAGCGAGCTAGGGCGTAGATCAGTGGGAGGAAATGACTTCACGCGCACCCTAGTATTCGAACCTTAAGGGTTTGCCGGAACCCCACATCCGACATTTGGCGCACCAGGTAGGGGTGCGCCGTAGCTTCCCTTCCATTGGTTCGTCGCTCCGTCGACCCATCATCTCCATGGAGGATGCTCGCCGTGCTCGAGCTGAGCATTGGGATGCCCTCACCGCCCGCGTTGCTCAGACGGCCCCCATCGGTGGGCCACCTCGTCGTTCTCCATCTCCCGCCGCCAACGATGCCACCGGCCCGGTGGGGAACAAGCAGCAAGCGTCTTCGCGACAGGACGGCTGCACTGCCACTACATCACTGACCCCAGCCGGTTCTTCGTCCCATGCATGCCATGCTCCCATGGAGGCGCAGGCCGCACTCCTCGCCGCAAACGATCTCCTGCACTACCTCCCAGTCGACGACCTCTATGAGGAGTGGCTCGACCGTGTCGTCGAGCTCGTCTGCGCCGCAGGGGGCTCCCCAGCGCTATTCGTCTCTCTGCCTCACCCTCAGCCGGCCACGGGCGATGAGGCCCGAGGCGCGCCTCCACCACCCCAGCCCAAGGACGGTGCCTTGGCACCAAGGCGCGAGGCCCCGCGGTGTGATCCGCCACGCCCGGTGCCCGCGCGCGAAGAGAGAAGCTGCCAAGAAATCCCATGGCCGCAAGGAGATGCACCCGTGCTCCCCGCACCGCCTTGTCAAGACCGCATGCCGCCTGCGGTGGCGCCGCGCGGACCTCATCAAGACAAAGCTCCACCTTTGAAGCGGGCCCCAATAACTACGGCCGGCTACCGCGCCTTCACCCCCGAGCTGCGCAGCGTCGCCTTGCCAGGCAAGTTCAAGCCAGATCTGCCTCCTCGCTACGACGGCACCACCGACCCTACGGAGTTCATGCAGCTCTACGAGCTGAGCATCGAAGCAGCCAATGGCGATGAGAAAGTCATGGCAAACTGGTTTCCCATGGCTCTCAAGGAAGGGGCCTGCTCCTAGCTCCTGAACCTGCAACACAGCTCGATCCCTCCTGGGACGAGATGCACGACCGCTTCGTCGCCAACTTCTAGGGCACTCGCGACCGCCCGCCGGCCACAGGCGACCTACGCCATATCAAGCAACAACCAGGGGAGACCCTCCAGAAGTACATCCAGCGCTTCAACAACACCCGCCTCAAGATCCCCAAGGTCATGGATGAGGCCATCATCTCCGCGTTCTCCGACGGCGTCCGTGACGTCAAGATGAAGGAAGAGCTCGCTATCCACGAGGAGCTCTGCACATCTCAGGAGTTGTTCAACCTGGCGACCAAGTGTGCAAGAGTTGAGGAGGGGCGCCTCTCTCTCCTTGAGCTGCCAGCCGCGGGCACAGACGAGAAGAAAGCCAAGGCCAACGACGTGAAGCGCAAGGAAGCAGCGGTGCTAGCGGCGGAGCCCGACACCAAACAGGGTAGAGATCAGCCTGAGTCATCCAAGAAAAGCCGACCGTTCTGCACCTTCCACAACCTGAACACCCACAACACCAGCGACTGCCAAGATCTCAAAGCCATATGAGAAGGACGCTACGGTCGACGCCCCAAGAGCAGCGACCGGGGCTACGGCCACTGAGGAGGACGTGGAGGCGGACACAGGGACAAGTGTGGCCTGCGCTAGGAATGGCGCGACAGGCCTCGTGAGGACCGCTGGCAAGACCATCCTCGCAAGGGGGCCTGGAGGGACCGGCCTCGAGAGGATCGCCCCCAAAGCAATGTCGGTCTTCCCCCGTTGCCGCCACCAAGAAGGAACGACGATCATCAGGATGAGGGGGCTGGGGGCTTCCAGGAGTCGCATGTAATCGCCTGCATCTTGGGCGGCGCCAAGGCCCCAGCCTCTCGGCGCATCTTCAAACAGTTCGCTCACGAGGTGAACACGGTGCTCCCCAAGCATGAGGTTGCGCGCCCGCTCAGGTGGTCCCAGTGCGCCATCACTTTCAACTCGGCAGATCAGCTCAAGTGCGCGGCCACCGCCGGCGTCCTCCCGATGTTGTGTTCCACAGTCATCAGCAATGTGCAGGTTACCAAGACCCTCATCGACGGTGGTGCAGGGCTCAACATCCTATCCGTCGACACATTCGACAACCTCCAAGTGCCATACGAGCAGCTCCAGCCTACCAAACCTTTCTCAGGAGTGACCGACGGATCCACCACACCGATAGGGCAGGTCTGCCTACCTTTCACCTTCGGCACACACGACAACTACCGCACCGAGCTCATCGATTTCGACGTCGCCCACATCCGCCTGCCGTACAACGCCATCCTCGTGTATCCGGCCCTGGCCAGGTTCATGGCGGTCACCCACCACGTCTACAACATCCTCAAGATGCCCGGAAGCAGCGGGGTCATCATGGTCCCATGTGAAGAAAGGGATGAGGTGTGCTCCCTCAAGTGTGCCTTCCAAGCTGCAGCAATCGACGACCCCGACAGCAGAAGTGAGGGCCCTCTGGAGGCCCTCCCCAAGAAGAGGTAGCTGCGCCGTGCACGACCTTAGGAGGATGACGTCGCAGCGGGAGCCTTGGCAGGATCAACGTCCGTCCCAGGGGCGCCTCCCTCCATCGCATAGGAAGGCGCGACCAGCGCCCTCCTCGGGCAGGGCTCGGGGGCTCTCTTCTGGAGGGCTTCAGGCCTTGCCAACCTCACGAGGGAGGCGCTTGGGCACCACTTGGAGGCGTGCTATGCGGCACGTTTTCCTCAGGAGAACATAGGGCAAGGGGTGCCCACCACTCAGGAGTTCATCGCAAAGACCACATAGGAACAGCAAGACGCAAGAGCCATGCACGGCGATAGCCGCTCACAGGGCGCAGCTAACCACCCAGGTGAGGGTGCCGAGCTGCACGTTTGAATTTAAATCCCAGGGCTCAAGAGGGCCGCATCACAGGAGTGCTTCTGGCCTTCGCGTGTGGGCCGTTGCGAGGGCCCGCCACACAGCTACGTTTGCATGCCCCTCGGCTTGCCCAGTGTGGCGTCGGCATATCAGTGCAACATGCGGCATGACCTGGTGGCTCAAGAGGGCAGGTACCGCGCCGTCCTGGAGGAAACAGAGATGCTCTTCAGGGAGCCTCCTGAGCCCCTAGAGCCTCCAAAGGCTTAGGGCTCCAGTGGCTCATGAGGAGTCCTTTCTTCGACGCACACCTTCAGCTGCACCAACTCTACTTCACCTACAAAACCAGGTGACATCTTCCAAGCTCGTTTAAGCTGGGAGCGCCCCTTGGGCTGCATTATTCCCAGGCCGGGTGGGTCTGTCCTTGCGGCATGTATCCCTTTTCCTCATGTCTTTAGCTTGCCTTGCTGGGGGCGCCCTTCGGGCTGCATCATCCCTAAGTCGCTCGGGCCGGACCCAGTGGCATGTATCTTCCTATATTTACCCAAGTTGATTTGCCTTCCCTGCTTAACCTGCCTATGGTTATCGCCTACTCGATTGCCACCCGCCGTGGATACATTCACCCCGTGCAATTCGCTTGCTCGTTAAAAGGGGGGCTCCTGAGCATCACGACTCAGGAGCTCTTACTGGCTCTCCAGCCCTCACCCCCTGGCCTTGACCACGACATCGCGACCTGGCATACCAGCGGCGGCTGAGCTCGCTCGAGGGCCGGGACCTGAGGACCTAGAGTGCTTGCACCTAACCATCTTGCAGGAACACACAGTCATCAAGACTCAAGACCAGGCGCAACCCACCTTGAGGTAGGGCCTCGTGAGTCCCACGCTAGCTCGCGAGTGCCCAGATACACCTCACAGCCCTGCCTTGCAAGCCATGTGTCAGGGCGGGGCTATACATGCCCCGGGGGCTCCTCCCGAAGGGGGGCCCCCATCCCATGCACAAGTGGAAGCACCATGCTCCACGCTGGCCGTCGACACTACCGAGGACCGGTTATGCCCGTGCACAAGCGGAAGCACTATTCTCCGCACTGGTGATAAACAACTGAGGGTGGCCCCACGGTCATACCAACCTCAGGGAGCGCAGAGCTCAGCGTCTGGCCTCACCGCAACGCCTCCCCTCGGGAGAGCCGCATGAGGGGGCTGGGCATGGGGGCTACGCTCGGACCACACCCAAGCGCACGCCACCCAACCAGGTCTCCCGGACCTGGGTGTCGCGCGCCCCTCCCGAGGCCTCGGCGAGGGAAGGTATGGAAATTGTTTGCGCGTCAAGGGGGACTCCTGAGCATCGTGACTCAGGAGCCTAACTGGTCACGTAGCCCCTCACTCCTTGGCCCATCCTGGTCTCAGGTCGGCCCAATGGCGATTGAGGTATGGGTGGGGCCGGGCCCTGCCGACTCTATCCTCGCGAACTCTCCCTATAAGTTGTCTGCGCATCATGGGGGACTCCTGAGCATCGCGACTCAGGAGCCTAACTGGTCACGTAGCCCCTCACCACTTGGTCTGTCCTGGTCTCCGGTCGGCCCAATGGCGGTTGAGGTATGCGCGGGGCCGGGCTCTACCGACGCAGAATGCAAAGCAAATTGGGGGGAAACCGCAAAATCTCGAAGCAAATATTACAAACACATTGTCCTCACACATTGTCTTCATGATATCAAATGAAAAGTCTAAACGCCTCCCCGAGGCCTAATGCATGTTGCAGGAACGAAATAGGATGGTAGCCACAGGTCACCCCCGGACGCCGCCATCACCTGCGGAAGGAGCTACCTCGTGAGCGACGTTGTCTTCACCTTTACCACCAGCCGCAGGATCGGCGACATCACCAAACAGAGGAGCGGAGACAAAGCCGCGGAACTTCTTCAGCAAGGCCTCCACCTGACCTTCCATGGCTGCGGCGGCAGCCTCGTATTGGTCTTCAACCACAGGCTCCAGCAGCCCATCAAGGCAAGCGCTGGGGTCGCGAAGGTGCAGGTGGCTGAAGACGCGAGTCCACGTAGCTGAAGACAGGACGCGAGCTTCCGCCTCCGCCATAGGACCGAGGCCATCAACGACATCCTCGAGCGCCTGCACCAAGAGAGGAAGCAGTCGGGCGGGGCCGTCCTCATCGGCGGGCAGCGACTTCTCCAGGCCGTGATCATAGAGCGCCTTCGGTGCCTTGCGGGACCTCTTCTCGAGATCGGCAAAGGCCGCACGGTCTTCGGTCAGGACTCACGCCTTGGCGTCGAACTCGGCCTCCCTCGCCTTCGCCTCCCGCTCCAGCTCGTCCAATCGGTTGCGCTCGGTGACCTACGTCCGCCCCAACTACGCCAGCTCAGCATCATGGTTCTTGACAGCGTCCTCCCGGGCCTTCATTTCCTCCCCCGTCGCTTGGTGGCAGTGTGCTTCTTCGCCGTTCTTGGCGCGCAGGCCCTGCAGCTCATCCTCCAGCACCTGGCAGCGGTCACGGGTGGCCTCGGCGTCTTTCAACGCCATCTCACGATCGGCTGCAGCGTTGGCGGCACTCTGCTTCTCCTTCTAAGAAGTCGCAGCAGCCTGGCACAGCACCACGCGAACTGCAAGGTCGGAATGGAGCCAGCCTGAGGCCAGCTCCAGGCGCCCGGTCACAATGCGTGGGTCTGTGCCCAGGAGATTTGCCAGCAGCCGGGTCATCTCCGAGAGAGCATGCTCCAGTGTAGCAGCAGGAGCAGAAGAACATGGAAGTGGAGGTGCAGCAGTGGGAGGAGGCGACATCATCACCAGGGCCTGGGAAACCGCAACTTTAGGAGCAGTTGGAACCTCATCGGCCGCACCAGGCGTCGGCACTTCCAGAACTGGCAGGGCCATGGGAGCTGGTTCCACGTGGCGATGCTCCTCTCAGCCCCGCGAGGACGACCGGGCTAGGGAGATGTGGGCGCTGCTACCCCCTTTCTCCGAGGAAGGAGGCACAGACGCCGCATCCTCCTTCATCTTCTTCGTAGAAGACATCGGCCTGACCAACCAAGGGCCAGCATCAGGAAATGAAGAGTGCAGACAGGGACAAGGTCAAGCTTGAGACACTTACTGATCCACCGCGACATACTTCTGCTTAGGAAGCTTGGAGCCTGACAGCATCGGGGCGGAGCCGGCATCGCGAGGCACCAACGATGACCTACCCCTCATCGGGATGGGGGGCTGCTCCCTCTCCCTTTGGCGGACGTCGGCCTCGGCATCGTCAGGAAGGGCGCGAAGGATCTCGGCCTTGCTTAGAGGGGAAGTCTCCCCCACCTCTTCTAGAGTCTTCTCCGGGTCCACCTCCTCCTCCCCCTCCCCACGGGGCTCGTCAGAAGACACCTCCAGCAGTTTCGGTACCGTGGGGGTTCCCAGGAGCACTGGCGGCACCAACCCACGCACGTCAAAGGTTGACCTAGAGGCGACGAATTCCTCCTAATCCCTGTGTTGGAACAAGGAGACGAAGGTGCTTGGTGGGTACTCCTAGTTGTCCCCGACTATGAAGCGCAGAACAGCGGCCAATTCATCATCAGGCAGGGCCCCCAGCCTCAGGCGGGTCTTGTTTCCCTCTTCTTCAAGATCCCATAGGGGGCATGCACGCGCTTGGAGTGGGGCTACTCGCAGTGTCAAGAACTCCCTTAGAAGCATGACCCCCGTAACCTTCGCCGCCCTCGCGTTGCCTGGCTTCAGGTCGGTCACCATCTGCCCCAACACAGATGATGCCCGATCATCAGCAAGCTCTGCCCTGGGACACCCCCCATGGGGAGAGGGCGCCACCGTAGGAAACGCCAGACGCGGATCGGCGCACTTGGCATCCATCATGACCCATTTGGACCGAATGTTGTCGGCCCTCTTCCCGGTGCTCGAGATCAAGTTGGCCTTGCCGGATGCGACGAAGTTAGCGCATCCGGAGATGTGACCCTCACTGACACGGAGGAAGAAGAAATGGCACAGGAGCGCCACGGACGGCATCACGCCCAGGTACGCCTCATAGTAGTAGGCAAAGATGGACAGGAGGAGGACAGAGTTGGGATGGAGATGCAATGCCTGCAGCCCATAGTGGTCGAGGACTTCGTAAAAGAAATCAGAGAAGGGAGGAACCAACCCGACGGCGACACTGCTCGAGAAGAAGGGGAAGAAGGTGCTTTCCTTGGGCTCCGGCACGTCGGAGGCAAGCGGGAGTTCGGTCTCCCCCCACTCATTACTTTCACCCGCCGTTAGCAGGCGCACGGAGGCGATGATCTTCTCCGTGACAGAGGGCGCCTCAAGGGCCGGCTCGTACCAAGCTGGCACTAAGGAAGCCTTGGCCTTGCGCGGCGCCATGGATCACAGCTACGGTATGAGATTGGAGCGGATCTGGAGATAGCGGTGACAGAGAGCAAGGAAGGGGATCTGGAGCAAGTCGAGGAAGAAGGAATGAAGGCAAGTGCTGCATGCGCCAGCCTTTTGCCAAGTCGTGCAGTTGCCGAGGCAGCGTGGGGAAGCGGAGACGCCCACGTCCAATCAACTGCCATGCGTCAACCGAGGCCGCAGGCTTTTGGGGGCCTGCGGTGCTCCGTACTGGACCCTTGGCTTCATCGCGAAGCCAAGACCGAGCGCACCTTAGGCCCGGGGGCTACTGTCGGCATTCTGGGAATGGGGGTCCCCAGACATGCCTGCTTGCGGCCCGGTGCGTCACTAAGCCAGCAGGCCGTACGGCCCATCTTCATCAACAAGGAATCCAAGACCCTCGCGAGGGGCCAAGCCTCACGAGGCGGACGACACAAAACCTCCTCTGGAGTTGCCTAGTCAGGCAGGCTCACGAGGAGCGGAGATATCAAGGCGAGGCAAACCTCACAAGGCTCTCATGACGCGAGCCATGACGATCGACACCAGGCGGGCGCCAGCGCACGCAGCGTCCTTGTTTACTCTTTGGTCCCCCTTCAAGACCAGGACCAGGACCAGAAGGACGGCAAGACACAGGTCATCGTGGAGCCCAAGACGGCATCACCACTAGAGCCTTTCGCAGGCAGAGACCGCCTTTCTCAGGATAGCTTGTACTAGCTGTCCCCCTTCAAATTTGCCCGCCGTTGTTGGCTCCCTTCCCGCTCAATATTTGGGAAGAGGACCAGGGCCTCTATAAGTAGGACTAGCCACCACCATAGGCAATATAGGAGCATTTTAGACCATCCAGAACCACACAAGTTAGGCAAGCACAAGAACACCTCAACCTCAGGAGGCTGTTCTTCCCCTTGTATTGTTCATCATCAGCCCTAGAGGCAATCCACCGCCACCACACTAGAGTAGGGTATTACACCACAACGGTGGCCTGAACTAGTATAAATCTTGTGTCTTTCCGTGTTGTGAGTTCATCGAGTTCATCCACGAGATCTTAGCGAGCTAGGGCATAGATCGGTGGGAGCAAAAGACTTCGCATGCACCCCAATGTTCGAACCTTAAGGGTTTGCCGGAACCCCACATCTGACACACATGCATCTTCGACAACGGAAGCAAGGCGAGGAGATAGTGTGTGGTTGTTTGCAACAAAGAGAGAAAGACCCCTAGCACGTGGCCAATAGGGGTCTGACAAGCAAGGGAGAGAGGTCGAGAGAGACATACGGAGAACATGCAGACATGAGGATGAGGGAGTGTATGTTTGTGCTAGAGAGATCCCCTGGAGATTATGATGGGACTACATGGGAGGGAGATCGAGTGATAAGGTGTGTGCGCGATAGAATATGCCCCGAGAGATATCAAGATATACGTATGGATGGAAGGAGACAATACGCATGTTCTTGATGGCTAGTGAGAGATAATCATACTTAGGGGGGAGTGCGTGCACCTATGATGGAGTGAGGGATTATGGTACTTAGGGGGTGCGTGTCACATAGAGAGAGAACAAGGGCGAAGAGTGCTGGATGGGTCTATATGTAGCACGAGCGAGACATGTGTATGTGTGAACCAGGGAGATATAAAGTTTGAGAGAGATAGAGGAGCCCCAATAAGGCTGAGTGGTGTGTCAGATAGCTGAGAGAGGGGGAAAGAGATATTCCATCCGCTTGAAAATGCAGTGCATGTAAAAAAAAAATTAGAAGTCGAACTTTCAAAACATTGATCAGGTTTACGCAAATGTTATTTATATCTACAATACCAAAGATACATCATATAAAACTACATCTCATGATGAATCTAATGGTATATGTTTGCCGTTCTAGATGTAAATGTTTTTCTCCACGTACATGGTCAAACTTTGTGATGTTTGACTTTTCAATAAATCTATATGCTATGGACCGAAGAGAGTGCCTAAGTCGAGATACATCAAGCGTGTGTGAAGGAAAATTAGTGAGTGTGCAAAAAGAGTATGTGTGTGAAAGATAAAGGGACAACAAACGATAAATTAGAGAGAGTGTGTGCTTTTCGTTTCTTATGAAAACATATCACGCATGCATCTCCAAGATAGAAAAGTGAGGTGAGGAGATACACGAAGATAGCTAGTGCATGATTGTTTGCAACGGAGAGAGACACCCATATAGCACATGTCCAATAGAGGTCTGGCCACAACGAACAAAGGTCGAGAGGGACACATGGAGAACATGGACGCATGGGGAGAGAGAGAGGGTGTGTTTGTGATAGAGAGATCCCCTCGAGATCGTGAGGGGACTTATATGAGTGGGAGATCGAGGGAGGTGCGTGCAAGATAGAAAGATGCCCCGAGAGAAATCGAGATAGACCATGCACATGTTTGTGATGGAGACTAAGATTAGCTAGTCATATACATATAGGGGGGACTGCATGTGCCTACATTTGAGTGAGAGACCATCATACTTGGCTAGGCATGAGATTGTGTGTGTTTGCGTGTGAGATGGAGAGAGAATGAGGGAGAGAGATAAAGTTTTAGATGGGTCTATCGAGTGCGAGTGAGATATGCATGTGTATGTGTGACCCAGGTAGATGGAGAGTTTGAGAGACAGAGAGGGGAGAGATCCGAGATGACAGAGTGGTGCGTGAGAGAGTTACGGGCAACGATCCAAGGAATTTGTGTGTGTACGATGAGTGCACACAAGATATTTAGCTTGGACTAGAGAATCATACATAGTGTGTGAGAGAGACCTATAGATGGAGTATATATGCATGCGAACTAGAAAGACCCCCCACACACACACACACACAAAGATAGATATAGAGATAGATAGAGAGAGAGAGAGGGAGAGGGTCCAACAAGGTTTGTGTGTTGGATGCATGCGACAGAATTGAAGATTGTCGAAGAGAGAGAGAGAGAGAGAGAGAGAGAGAGAGAGAGAGAGAGCTGGAGTCCGGGAGAGGGGGAGGTCGTGATTTATGCATCAAAGACATATATAAACCATGTTTCCATATAAACTAGCATTCAAATATTTAAATTGGACAACATGTTGTCTGCAATCCACACATGAACGGAGATATGTGTATATCAAACAAGTTCATTAATTTGACTCTCAACATGTTCATGGAGTACTATAATATTGTACAACATGCTACTCGATTGAGGTGTTTAATTTTGGATTTAGTTCACTATTTTGACCTGGTGAATGAGCTATTTCATTGAATCGAGATATTTCATTTTGGGTTTGATTCCCGTTTTTGAGTGGGTCAACTATTTGTCATATAGTAAATCGCTAGCAACGAGCATGTAAGAACACATTACTCCCGAGCATCATCTCTCCATCTAAAAAAGAAGTGGCAAGCTAACATTTCAAAATTTGATTCGAATCGACTTGGTAAGGTAGACGTGGATGCTCGTTCTCCCAAAATATGAACGAACCGTTAAACACCCTCTGCTCGATGGAATTCACCCGAGCAAATAAATGGGAGACGCGAAATTACCAGCCTATGTGGGACACGCATCAATTGGTCCATTGTACATCGAGGGTAGGTTCGTAACTTCATCCAAGCGCGCCTTCTCCTCGGTCAAAATGACATGTGCCGAATAATTAATAAACCATGGTCAGCAATACAACCTCTCCTCGCCCGAAATAGCTCACGCCCACAATTTCAAAACACGCTCTCCTCGCCTAAAATCGCCCGCGCCCACTATGTTTCAAAACACGCCCTCCTCGCTCGCTCACGTCGACTATATTTCAAAACACGCCCTCCTCGCTCGAAATCGCTCACGCCCAGTATATTTCAAAACACGCCCTCCTCGCCAGAAATTGCTCACGCCCACTATTTGGGAGAAGCAAAATTACTCTACTATCCCCAACCCTCATTACACAGACCCAAGCCGAGAATCCTAAAGGCAAGGGTAGAACTGTAAACCGCCGCCCCCCCCCCCCCACACACACACATTTCAGACAAATGCGTCCATAAGACACGGTTCCCCCTCCCAATTCCCCATTCATACCTCGTGCGCGCCAAATCACCTTCTCCCCGGAAGCTCCCTTCTCCCGAGACGCGAAACCTCAGCCCTTCCTCCATGGCGCCCCCACCGCACCAAATTCACAGCCGCCCTCCTCTCTAATCCCGAAGACACTGTCCATTTGCTGTCGTGCACTGGGCCGTGTGCCTCTTACTCCGTGCTGCCAGAGCTGCCTCGACGATGACCATGTGAACTATACCGGAGCCGATTCACCCCCGTTGTTGTTCATGGTGCCGGAGCGGCTCAAACTTTCAACCCGTCCAGAGCCTCGGCGCTGCTTCCCCGTAGCCATCGACCATCGCTACATCTCTACTTCCCTATCGCCGGTAGCCACCGCAACCGTTCCGACCTCATTGACTAGCCAGCTGGAGCTGCCTACTTCACCGGGCCGCCAGATAGTTCGCACCCTCATCTCAAATCACTTTATTTAGGCGTCAGTTGTCTGAATTTTTCTTCTGGGCCAATCGATCCCCAATGGGATGGAGCACCCTCGAGCTGCCGGAGCTCCTAGGCTGCCGGTTGGCTAGTGTCTAACGTAAGGGTGCAGGGGCGCAAGCTCTCCGCAGAAGCAGCGCTCAGATGGCTATATTAGAGTTGCGTGGGTTGAAGGTACTGCCGCCGCCGGATCTGGATGACGGCGAGTCTTTGTGGATTGGCCCGGGGGCAGCGCAACCACGGCAATGCGGTGGGATTGGGAGCGGGGTTTTGGTCGAGGCCACGAACGGCGGAGGTAGGCCGCTCTGCCGGTGGTCGCTGGCTCTTCGGGGAAGATTCTGAACAGTGTCAGCCGGGAGGCACAAGATGGCCATCAAGCCATCCGGCGTAGATCGGACAGTACCAAAAAAATTGTGTGACCCCCCATTTAGTCTTAAGTCAACAGACATGTGACCACTCTCGTACCTTGCTGTTGATGTCTTAGGGTATTTCTTCATATCAGAGAGATGTGTCGTTCTTAACATTATGCATTTTGTGCATCTTCAGCCACACCGTCTTCCGACTTATCGCAGCTGCTCCAACAAGGGAAGCATGCACCAGAAGGGAGCTATAGTCCCCACTCAACAGTTCCCTGCATCGAATGCGCGTGCCTGACATGGACAGCCACAAAAACTGAAGGGCCATCGACAAGTCAGCCCATGATGCTCACTCCTATGGATGGCGGACAGATAGGTTGTCCCTCATCTTACTTGTGCGCAACATTTATGGCTTTGTTATTCATCTAAGCATTCAAAATAGATTATCACATTTCACTGTATATTCATGTTGATCTCTTATGGGTCTTGTTCAGGAGTTAACAGTGTTCCATAGTTTAGCTAAGAGACTTGTTCTTTACGTAACATTGTTCCATAGTTATCATCCATCGACCAATGCTATCCCACAGGCTAGTGATTATAGTATTATACAACTTCTAGTATAATCTATGTTTTTCCTTAATACTTTTGTGTGCCATCTAGTTAATCTCGAGTACGAACGATATATATTCTGTAGCTTTCATCTGTGTTCCCCCTTTAGTTTTTCAGACATGTTGCTGCTAGTTAACCGCAGTCCTACATGCACTCATTACATAAATCTAACTACTTGTTGTCTTCCATGCATGTCAGATATAATTGCACACACTGATTTATCCAGAAGAACCTCACGGGGCAATGTAATGGCCAACAAACTTGACGTCAATCATACCCAATATGATGGACATGTAAAGGCAGTTCTTCACAAGACTTTGCAGAAAGATGATGAATCCTATTCACCCCATAAGGTCCTTGCTCTAACTTGGCCCTTGATATGGGTACAACATGCATATAATGTCCTGTAGTGCATCTACTCTGTTGCAATGCCTTGTGCTTCGCCTGCTGATCATGCATGTAAATATGGCATGCTTTCCTGTTTTTCAGTACCTATTCCATTAATGATGACATGTTTTCAAATTCAAGTACTATCATTCTACTCTATCGCAATGCCATCTGCTTAGTTTGGAAATCATGCTTCTCAATATCTTATGCATTGTTATTCATCAGTATGTACTTCATCTGTCTACCATACCATGTTCTTTTTTATGTTGAAGTGTTGTTCTAGTGGTATCTTGCAATGCCATCTTAGTTTCCCAATCATACATGCATATGTTGCCTTAGTGTTTTTCTGTAATGTATTCCGCTAGCATACAGTTTTACATTCAAGTAGTGTTTTTTACACTGTTGTCTTGTCGTATCCCTAGATCTTACATCATACTCCCTCCATCCGGATTACATGTCGTAGAAATGGATAAAAATGGATGTATCTAGAACTAAAATACGCCTAGACCCATCCATTTATTTTCGGATGGAGGGAATACATGTCCATATGTCATACCTTTCTATTCTTCGGTACCTATTCCATCTTTCTTGTATTATGTTTTATAATTGAAGCACCATTCTTCTATATAAGACATGCAAGGGGACGACGGTTATGTTAGAATCTGAAGGGTTACAAACCAGGTCTTTGCAAAAGATTCAAACGTCAAGAGATAATAAACCAACTCTAGTTTTCATAGATACCGCTCCAGCATAGAGAAACCCAACTCCCACTGATAATAAGCAGATTCTATTGGCCAAAGAACTAGTCCGCTCCAGTCCAGCAAAAATATGTCAACTCCATTCTAAGAAGTGTGTGCATATCCTTGCATCATGAAATTTTATAGCATTCTGATCGTATTTTCTACATGTTTCTTACACATCTCTCTTTTAGAAAACAAGGTTAAACGATAGAAGATTCCCTCCATTGGGATCGTATTCGAGGAAAGTATCTTGCGGGAATTCTCTGTGCTCCAATGCTGATGTAAGTACCTGATGTATATCACTATATTTTTACATCAACATGTATTTTGTTAATCGGTGTGAATCCAACCTTTCTCTGATCTAAATTCAGTTGTAGCAAAATGTTAAAGGCGACAATGTTGATTTTTTTAAGGAAAACTGCCTGGTAGTTTTGCATACTAAGCTGCATGAGTGTACTATCTCATATCATGCACATTACTGAATTGGAGTGCTACTCTGGTTGCCCATTCATTTATTGTGCTAATTTGGTGTAGGTTGGTGTGGTCTGGTTGCCCATTCATTTATTGTGTCAATTTTGCTTTCCTATTATCTGACCTGGCCAATGATAGCGATGCTAGTGTGTTAATTTGGTGCAGGCTACTGAAGATAAGAAGACAAATTCTAAAAGTAGCAAGGCAACCCCGTTGTTTCTTTCCAATAAATCTAGGCCAGGTAATATGGAAATAAATCATAATTAATTTGTCCGGTTCCCCTCCTGATTTATGTTATGATGCAGTGGTCGAGACACTCTCCACTATCAATAATACAAGCCTGCCAAAATCGCCATCAGAATGTGTTCAGTTTCCTCTGTCTCGAATGCAACGAAAAAATGTCTGTTTGTGAATGTGACGCCCCCGATTCAATCCTACACTAATCATACACGCAAACGTGTACGATCAAGATCAGGGACTCACGGGAAGATATCACAACACAACTCTACAAATAAAATAAGTCATACAAGCATCATATTAGAAGCCAGGGGCCTCGAAGGCTCAAATACAAGAGCTCGATCATAGACGAGTCAGTGGAAGCAACAATATCTGAGTACAGACATAAGTTAAACATGATTGCCTTAAGAAGGCTAGCAGAAACTGGGATACAGATCGAAAGAGGCACATGACTCCTGCCTAGGATCCTTCTAAACTACTCCTGGTCGTCGTCAGCGGGCTGCACGTAGTAGTAGGCACCTCCCGAGTAGTAATAGTCGTCATCGATAGTGGCGTCTGGCTCCTGGACTCCAATGTCTGGTAGCAGCAATCGAGTATAGGAAAGGGGAAAAGGGGGAGAAAAGCAACCGTGAGTCTCATCCAAAGTACTCGCAAGCAAGGAGCTACACTACATATGTATGCATTGTTATCAAATGGAATAAGGGTATCATATGTGGGCTAAACTGCAGAATGCCGGAATAAGAGGGGGATAGCTAGTCTTGTCGAAGACTACGCTTCTGACCACCTCCGTCTTGCAACATGTAGAAGAGATTAGTTGGTAAGTTCACCAAGTAGCATCGTGTAGCATAATCCTAACCGATGATCCTCCCCTCGTTGCCCTGTGAGAGAGCGATCACCGGTTGTATCTGGCACTTGGAAGCGTGTGTTTTATTAAGTATCCAGTTATAATTGTCATAAGGTCAAGGTACAACTCCAAGTCGTCCTGTTACCGAAGATCACGGCTATTTGAATAGATTAACTTCCCTGCAGGGGTGCACCACATTTCCCAACACGCTGGATCCCCTTTGTCCGGACACACTTTTCTGGGTCATGCCCGGCCTCCGAAGATCAACACGTCGCAGCCCTACCTAGGCACAACAGAGAGGTTAGCATGCCGGTCTAAATCCTATGGCGCAGGGGTCTGGGCACATCACCCATTGCACACCTGCACATTGCGTACGCGGCCGGAAGCAGAACTAGCCCCCTTAATACAAGAGCAGGCTTACGGTCCAATCCGGCGCGCGCCGCTCAGTCGCTGATGTCACGAAGGCTTCGGCTGATACCATGACGTCGAGTGCCCATAACTGTCCCCGCGTAGATGGTTAGTGCGTATAAGCCAGTGGCCAAACTCAGATCAAGTACCAAGATCTCGTTAAGCGTGTTAAGTATCCGTGAACGCCGACCAGGGCCAGGCCCACCTCTCTCCTAGGTGGTCTCAACCTACCCTGTCGCTCCGCCACAAAGTAACAGTCGGGGGCCGTCGGGAAACCAGGGCCACCTCTACCGGGATTGAGCCACCTGCCCCTTCAGACCCATCTCCGAACAGTATAATAGGTAATGTAACAGTATAAGGTATATAGCATATGCCCATGATCACCTCCCGAAGTGATCACGGCCCAGTAGTATAGCATGGCAGACGGATAAGAGTGTAGGGCCACTGATGATAATCTAGCATCCTATACTAAGCATTTAGGATTGGAGGTAAGGTATCAACAGTTGCAGCAACCATGACAGGCTATGCATCAGAATAGGATTAACGGAAAGCAGTAACATGCTACACTACTCTAATGCAAGCAGTATAGAGGAGAGTTGGCGATATCTGGTGATCAAGGGGGGGGCTTGCCTGGTTGCTTTGGCAAGAGAGAGGGGTCGTCAACACCGTAGTCGTACTGGGTAGCAGCAGCGTCAATCTCATAGTCTATCAGAGAGAAGAGGGGGAAGAAACAATGAATATAATGCAAACAGATGCATAACGATGCATGACAAGAGAAGTAGCGGTGCTAGGGGTGCCCTAACGAGGTATGAGGTGGTACCGGTGAATGGGGAAAACATCCGGGAAAATATCCCCGATGTTTCACGTTTTCGGACAAATGAACCGGAGTGGGAAGGTTGTGTGTTCTCTATGCTAGGGATGCGTGGCGGACGAACGGGCTGCGTATCCGGATTTGTCTCGTCGTTTTGAGCAACTTTCATGTACAAAGTTTTTCCATCCGAGCTACGGTTTATTTTATATAGATTTTAAAAGATTTAAATCAATTTAGCATTTAATTAATTAATTTAATTAAACATTATCCAGAATAGTGTTTGCTGACGTCAGCATGACATCAGCAGTCAACAGGGGTGTTGACTGGTCATCTGACGAGTGGGTCCCACATGTCATTGCCTGTGTAGACTAATTAGGGTTTAACTAATATATTTACTGTTTAATTAAACTAACTAGCTAATTAGATTAATTAATTAGGATTAATTAAATTTATTAATTTATTAATTAATTTAATTATTGTTTATTTATTTATTTACTTATATTATTTGAAAAAAATATTTTATTTATAATCCGTTTCGTTCTACTCCGGGGCTGGCCCCACTGGTCAGGGACCCAGCCCAACCGGGGCGGGCGAACGGGAAACGGGCGCCGGGCGCGGGCGCCGCCCGAACGGGCACTGCGGGCTCCCGACCGCTGGCGACGACAATGGCACGGCGGAGGCGGGCGGGGCTACCGGCGAAGGGTGTCGGGGCTCCGGCGGTGATGCGGTGCTAGGCACGCGGTTGGGGGTAGCGGCAGAGGGAGCACTCACCGGGTGGGGCGAGAAGACGTGGTGAGGCTGCGGCGGTGGCGCATGCACACATCGAGCGAGGCGACGGCGAGCAGGGGGCCTCGGCAGTCGGCACGAGCGCGCGGTGGCTGGAGTTGGGGGTGTTACGGGGCGCGGGCGAGGCGCGAGGGAGGCGCATGAGCGGTCGTGCGCGTGTGGCCATGGACGCGAGGTGCCAGCGATGGTGCAGCGGTGTCCGTGGGGCAGAGACACGGCGTAGCAGCTACGAGCGGAGCCGGCGAGGGGCGTAGCGCGCGAGGCAGCGGGCGTGCAGGCGCGGGGCCGCGTCAGGCAGCAGCGGTCGAGGTCGGGCGCGTGGAGCAGCGGCAACAACAGCGGTTGCGAGCGCTTGGTGAGGCGGGGATGAAATCAGGGCGGAGTGGGAGCGCGGTGAATGGCCGGTGAGCGGATGACACGGAGTACACGCGGAGAAGGAAGAAGGGAAGGAGAGGCTAACGGCCTCACCGTCGTTGTAGATGATCAGGGCAGCGAGGCCCGAAGAAGCGGGCGAGGAGGAGATGAGGAAGGGGCGATCCGGCGAGGAGGCAGACGGACGGCGTGGCGGCTCCGCGAGGTGGCTCCGACGACGGCGGGGTCGAGCGGCGGGCGAGGCAGTCCGGCACAACGAGGCGGCGGTGGTTCTCGAGCGGCAGCGTCAACGGGATCCCGATCCAGATGGATCGGGGGGTGGACTGAGCAGGGGGGAGTGGGGAATATGGGCTAGGATTCGGTGGGAGTGGGGGGTCAAGCAGGGGTTGGGTGGGCCTGTCGGGTGGCTTGGTTGCCCAGTTGGGCCGTAGGGAAGGGGGGGTTCCCCTCCTATCTTTTTTTTTGGTTTTGCCCTTTCTTTTATTTATTTTTTTCTTTCTATTTTCTTTTATTTTTGTTTTATATAAAATACTAAAGTTGTACCTAAAATGGTTTTTAACCAATATGCCATTACCACAATTAACTAGGCACCTAAAGTAAAATAGTGTGTAATGGTTTATTATTATAAAAGCTTTTTAATAATTGTCTTTGCCACTATTTTGTTCAATTTTTTAAACATTTATGAAAGTGTGATTACTACACCAGAATTACCTGTGCATTATTTGGCTCACCTCGAACATTTTTGTTTTAATGTTTGAAAACTTTGTCGTTTCCCTAAAATTCTAATTTGATTTCGAAATGTTTTGATCTAAGGCGAGGTTAGCAACTCTAACACAGGTGACGTGGCAACATTAGCGTAGGTTTACTGTAGCATAATTATCCGGGCATCACAGTGAACCAATTAATGGCTGAAGCAATGATGGAAATGGTGGAGGAATCAGAGCTGCACATTCGTGCGCGACAACAACTGGTCAATGTTTTTAAAGACAGTGTAGCAAAGCAGCAAGAACTTGCCCACAAGCTTATGGGCGTCATCCGCGCTGAGGTTGCAGATTGTGACGTTGTAGATCATTAGGTTCTGTTCATTTATTTGCACTGGCATCAATCTTTGATTTCCAAGTGGATGTAATTTCTTGTAATATATGCTAGATGTGCACCATTTTTCCCTGTTTTTCCCTGTATGTCATACCTTTGCTTGATCGGTTTTGGTCCTATGCATAATTGCTCGTCGTAATGGGCTCAAATTATCTAATTGGGCCTAATGACATGTATGAACTTTAGTGGGCCCATTAAGTTAATGGGTCGTTACCAGGCCGGAAGTTAATGGTCGGCCCTCTTACTTCCCAGGTCATTAACAGGCCGAAATCGAAGCGGGCAACAGGTGGGCCCATTTGATTTCACGGGCCGTTAACAGGCCGTTACTAAGGTCGGGCTACATATGGCCCAACAATATTGTGGGCCTTTAGCGGGCCGAAAGAGACATCGGGCTCGTATTGGACCATGAAGATCATGGGCCGCTAAGAGGCTGAAAGTCAGGTCGTACTGTAAATGGCCCAACTGTGTTGTGGTCCTTTAGCAGGCCGAAAGATAAACTGAGCTGGTATTGGTCCATGAAGAGCATGGGCCATTAAAAGGCCAAAACTCAGGTCTGACTACAAATGGCCCAAATCATTTATGGGCCATCAACAGGCTGAAAGACACACCGGGCCGGGAATTGGCCCAACACTTAAATGGGCCGCTAAAAGGCCAAAACTAAGGACCGACTATAAATGGCCCAACTCATTTATTGGTCGTCAACAGGCTGAAAGACACAACGGGCCGGAAATTGGCCCAACACTTAAATGGGTCGCTAAAAGGTTGAAAGATGTACATCCTGAAAATTGGCCCATCCCTTGAATGGTCCGTTAACAGGCTGAAATCACATTGGGCCGATATTGATCCCAAATATATAGTGGGTTGATAATGGGCTCGAACTGACGATGGGCTGCAATGGTTTCAAACCTTTAATGGGCCGTGGACGCGCCGAATTGGCACATCTCGTATGGGCCATGGGCTTAAATGGACCTGGCACAAGTACGCCTTATATGGGCCGGCCTGCTAATTTTTACTGGGCCGGCCTTTTTCACCAAAATAGGCCTCTGTTAGGCCGTGCCACATGTCGACCTATCATAGACGCCTCCTGTCCAATGAATGGATGACATCTGTCCCAACGGTGAGCCAACACGTGTTTCCTCCGGCCAATGAGAATTTTTCACGTGGAAAATCCTCATAGGTCCGGGCTTTTAGCGGGTTATCGTATCCAAAACCGGACCCGATAGCTTAACAGCATTCCTTATGGTGGATGCCATGTGTTGGTCACCCTTGACGAAAGCAGTTCCATGACGCGCGATTTATCGTCATGGAAGTGGACACTTTCGTGCTGACGATTTTGGTAATGGCATGGAACACTTCTATGATAGCACAGGCATGACTATCTTGATTCTGTCATAAAATCGTCATGGATGTACATGCATGACAAAAAACGTGACCTACTGTGACAAACACGTATCATCACGCAAGTGTATTTTTTTCTAGTGATGAGCTTCGAGGTCGTTCGATCTAAGATCCAATGGCATCTGAGAAGTCTTTGTGCTTATGAGCAGTGCCCAAATTCTTTGGGGGCTTTTCTTCAAAAAACATTCGAACCACCAAGGAGTTGTTGGATCGCAGATCCAACGGCTCCGAAGAGCTTGCAGCACCAAAGCATTTAAGGTATGGTGGCACATGATATTCTTACATAAAAGAGAATATGGGGTCCTCCCTCATCTTAGATGCTACGGTGATACGAGTTTCAAGGTCATTGGATATGGGATCCGAGGGCATCTGAGTATTTTTTGTACAAATTGTGTGCAATTCTCAAACTCATTAAGGTTTCATATAAAAATATAAGACATCATGTGAGCTGCTATATCTTAGATCTACAAGCTCCAAGAACTCGTATCAGCATATAGCATCAAAGGTGTGGGGCCACATGATATTCTCCCGGGGAGGGGGTGCACAGCCCATCGGTATTTGGGAGGGTGGGGACAAATATAATGTTCAAAAATATATTCTAAACAATCCTAAACAGAGCTTCACAATTTTATCTAAGGTCGACGGGTTAGCCCCCGACAATCTACATAGCTCCGCCTATCCAAGAGGTGTAGTGCGAGCGTCTATGTGTGAGAGAGACGACGCGAAAAAGTGAGGTTAATCGAGTCATTTATAGAGGGAGAGATCAAGGGAGTGTGGCCTAGCATAAACTCGAACGTTAAAGACGATACACCGAGATATCGTGCGGCGAAGCTGTGGTGAGGCCTGCAGGGAGATAGTTACCGAGAGAGTGGCCTAGATAGACTTTGTGTGTGCGCGCACGGTGAAGGTGTTTTACAAAGGCAACACATGTGTCTTGAGAGGGAGAGAGAGGGAGCGTTTTTCATGGAGGGCACGATGAGGTTGTGTGTGAGAAATACATTTGTTGAGAGTGTGAGGGCGAGAATGATATAAATGGAGATCAAAATGTGGAGAGCAATAATGAGCGCGCGTGTGTCGGATACCAATAGCTATATTAACAAAGAAATGAACATCAATCGATACATGAAGTATGTGTGTGGGGGGGTCGATGGAGAGACCTAAACACAACATTTGCTTGTATGTAGTACTAGACTTAATATTCATGTTTCAGTTTGCTGTGCATTTAAAATATTGAATTGAGGACCATGCATGGCTTACATTTTAGTCCCTTCGTTCCTAAATATTTGCTTTTTAGAGATTTCAAATGGAGTGCCACATAAGGATGTATATAGACATGTTTTAGAGTGTAGATTCACTCATTTTGCTCCATATGTAGTCACTTGTAGAAATCTCTAAAAGACAAATATTTAGGAATAGAGGGAATATTTTTGAATTCGTGTCATACATGCATGGTCTGGAAAAATAGATGCACTATACTTACT
This sequence comes from Triticum aestivum, assembly GCF_018294505.1. Lineage (NCBI taxonomy): Eukaryota > Viridiplantae > Streptophyta > Magnoliopsida > Poales > Poaceae > Triticum > Triticum aestivum. The sequence continues at coordinate 193,066,926 of NC_057794.1, forward strand.
GCATTGTTGTTGTATTCGTGTGTGTGTGGTCATATGCTTGATACATACAAAGTTTTCTCACCAACATACCGTTCATCTTTTAAATTTGAATTTGCAATGAAAAACTTACTGGGGATACCATGAAATGTGAAATCCACGTTGAGATCACTATATCATAAACTCACTCTAATTCAAGAACTCGTCATAAATCAACTACCGTGCCTTTTGGAATGACCAGTAATTTGTAAGGAAAATACGGGCATTGTAATACATATAGATTCGTTCGACAATTTAAAATATTCCTTTCGTATTCCTGAATGGTAGCACCCGACGGCGTACCAGCCATACCCGGGTTCGTGTTGATCGTCAAAACAAAAAAACGGGCTTCTGTCCTGCCTGTGTGGTATGCAGATTAGCCAGCCCCAACCACTCGAACCTCCACTCGAGCCTTCGTGCTTCGAGTCAAAATATCTAGCGGCCAGAATTCCAGCCCTAGGAAATTCCCCTCATGTACCATGTCCATAATGACCATCGATGAACAATGGAGGGATGCTTTAGTAACTAGACCATGTTACCTACCGTGCCGAGCATGACTCAATTCCCTCGGTCGCCGCTACCCAAGGTCACTCGTCAACTCCATTGCCTAGTACTAAAAGGAGTACTACACCAGGATGAGCACATAATTGACCCCGTTTGTTCGTGCCAAGTACTAGAGTTACAATATCAGGCAATGCACTGGTACGGAGGGATTATCCTTTTACTCTACATATATAACTTGTCTAAAGTCTAACTAAGCCAAATGTTTGACCAAATCCTTTCTTAAGAAATATTAACATCTACAATGGTAAAGAAGTACCACTTAAAAATTCATTTCATGATGCGGGTTATGATATTGTTTCGAATCCTGGATTTTAAATTTCAGAAAATCCAAAAGTGACCTGAAATTCATGAAAGTGAGCATGGTCTCGTGATATGGCACAAATATGTTGTCGTAATTTTTGTTCAATTTGAGACAAGCTGCTTATGAAAAGTTGCACAAATGAAGAGCCAAGGTATTTTTGAACAAAGACCTATCACATTAACGCGAACGGTTTCACTATTCAAAATGGGGGCGTTTACGTGCCGCCATGAGTCCCGCTTCTCATTGGCAGGTGCCATCTGAGCAAGCATGTCAGTCAACGGGAAGCGTACGAGCAGACCGCTGCGCTGACTAACTGGGGGTGTGCGAGCAGGCCGCCGCGCAGGCTCACCGGGAGGCGACCCCTTTGACCAGGCTCCGCCGCCCACCTTCGTCCCTACTGGCCCCACATTTAATGGCACCGGCGCCACAGTTTAATATCACCCCCGCACTACCCGGTATCACTACAATCTTATCTCTTCCTCTCCGATTCTCATGGTGTCTACCTCCAACCAGCCTGACCTAACCGTATGCCATGCCGCATCACGATGGGTTGCCCCTTAGTCTTCATGTTTCCCGAGGAACACACCCATCTGGTGTCTCAAGAACATAAGCCACTTTGGGACGAGCTTGAACTAGCATTGCGGGAAGTCGTCGTGCATGTGCCTGCTCCGCTCTCACCGAGTGCGCCAGCGCCCATCCTCGTGGCATTGATGGGCTGGGAGCCACACATTGTCGCCGAGCTTGATGCCATGGGGTTCCACGAGGTCCCTCCTGACTTTCACGTGCCCGTTTACCTGCCAGCACATGCACCTACCGTCGCGCCGTTGTCAGCGCTTGTCCCCACGCGGGTGCCAGTGCCCCCCTCAGCGGCATGGATCGCTGTGGTCGACCGCTTCCTTGCACCAACGCCATTGGCCTCCTCATGCTAGTTGACTCGGTCCTGGAGACCAAAGTCCAAAACATTCCGGCCTTCCTTGAAGCTAGGCCAACGTCCAGGAGTACACCAACAACAGCGCAAGACGCCACCGTCACCAACGCCGACGGTCAGTGGCCCGACCACACATAGAGCATGACAGAGGAGCCGCTTCCCACTGCAGGATGCCCCCACCACCGCCACATAATCTAAATTTCCCATGAAATACATTCGGATCGCGATGGTTAAAATCCGAATGTTTGGGATTTATCATTTTCGTTTATTTTAGTTCGATCATCGTATGAATGTAAAGTCGGAGTCAAACTGAATGAAATGTATGGTTTGATCGGTTGAATGTTCTACTAGAGTCATATCAAATTAAATATAAAACATCATCAAGCCACATGCATTCCTTCTCATCGCAAACATTTCATATTAAATAACATGTCAATTCCAAAAATATTTTTAGGGAAGTCAATTCCAAATACTTGCAGGGCATGACCAGTCCGCTTAGCTTGTTCGAGCACTAGGCTATGCATCTATTTATCCACGCATTTAATTATTACGGAGTAGTAGATAAGTAGTACTACAACTAGCCTAACTTGTCCGTCATGGCCACTTTTGTTCCTAAACTTGTTACATGTATAATACTACTAGTACGTGAAATTGGTGTCGTAACTTGTGAACTCGTCCAGATATGGTCAACAGAAACATCGACCGCGTGTTCTTCGTGTTTGCCAATGCGTCTAAACATAGAAGGGTAGGAGAGAGAGAGAGGAGACATGGAACCCACCAGTAGGTGAAGGCGAATGGTACATGCTAACGAGTCGGTCCCACTAATGTACTAAAATTAATATTAAAACATGGCATCCATTGAATAGGGTATGGTAATATGAAAAACATCATATCAACAAAGGGAGGGTACAACAAACGTTGCTACAATGTTGCCTATTGACGTGCGGCTTGAAGGCCCTGGTCGCATGTTCGATCCTCGTCCTTTTTCATTTTTAAATAATATATGGGTCCAAATTTGTTCCATGACAGGTGGGCCCCTTAGTGTGTAGTTTGTAGCACTTTCATTTCTGGGTTGAAATTTGTTCCATTACTGGTGAACTATCGGTGTGTAGTTTGTAGCTTATTTGTAATAATTAAAGAGAACAACAGATTTTTTTGCAAAAATACCATGGTGCAACGTGGAAGGTGGGAAAGGACGTGCAAGAGAGCGGTGACCGAGCCAGAGGGAAATCAATTGGGGGAGGTGCGGGGGTTGCAACGGTGTTTGGACTAGTGGTGGGCCGAATGCTATGAAAATATAACCTAAACCCACTAGAATAAATGCCTTCACAAATTAATCCGAGGTTGGAGTCCCCCTTGCAATGTAAATAGCTCCGGCTCTAAGAGGGATGGGGAGGTAGCTCCAATGTGTGGAATATATGGTGTGAGAAAGCGAGGTCAATCGAGACACGGATAAATACAGAGACAAAGTCAGTGTGGTCCGGCATTCGTTGAAAAGATATATATGTTGTGGAGAGATATTGTCCAATTGAGCTTTTTGGAAGGGTGAGGGTTGTAAGATACAGCTTGAGAGGTGATCCAGTCACAGACATGTAGATATATTTTGTGCATGGGAGGAAGCAAGGTCAATCGATACATAGATAAAGGGAGAGAAATTGAGCGGGTGTGGGCCGTCATGCGATCGAAAGAGTGAGATGGGTTGGAGAGAGTGACCTAGATAGACAATGTGCGTGAGAGAGTATACAATATGAATATGTCGAATTAGGCTCAAACATGGATATATATTTTTTGTGTCTGAGAAAGAGCGATGTCAATTGAGACATACATACATAGAGAGAGAGGGCCACCATGAGGTCAAAAGAGTGGGGCAGCTTGGATGGACTGACCTAGATAGACAATCTGTGTGAGAGAATATAGAGTGTGTCGATCGAGGCCCGAACAGGGAGATATATCATTTGTGTGTGAGAGAAATCAAGGTTAATTGAGACTTAGATAAAGAGAGATAGATTGAATGAGTGTGGGCCGCCCTGTAGAAGAAAGAGTGAGACAGTCTCGAGAGAGTGACCTAGATAGACAATGTTCATGCATATGCATGAGAGGGGGGTCTAGATAGGCAATGCATGTATCTAGGAGAGAGGGTGGGAGGGAGGGAGAGAGAGAGAGAGAGAGAGAGAGAGAGAGCTCGGCATGGAGTGCAATGGTGGCTGTGTGGGAGAGATACATTTGGTAATTGAGTGGCAAAAGGGGTTTGTGTAGTTCAGAGAGTTAAAGATCGAAACATGGAGAGAAAAATGTGTGTGTTGGAAACCAATAGATTTGTAAGGTGGTTAGGAGAGGAAGATTGATCGATACAGGAAGTATGTAGGGTGGGGCTAAAAACAACATTTGAATGTAGATAGTACTAGACTTAATATCAATGTTTCAATTTAGTGTACATTGTAAGATTTCAATTGTGGACCATGCATATGGCTTCAATTATTTCAAATTTGTGCCATACTAGGTTTGGAAACATTGACATTGACTCGATTGTTGTGGTATTTAATAGGTCATATGTTTGAATCCATCCAAAGTTTTCTCACTACCATGGTGTTCATCTTATACACATGAATTTGTATTAAAAAAGTAGTGTGGATACCGTGAAATGCGAAATCCACGTTAGAATTGGAGATCGCTATGTGACACATTCTCTAATTCAAATAACTCCTCATTAATTAATTTATAGTATCTCATTTTAAAACTAATTATTTGCAAGGAAAACACGGGCATGGTAATACATACAGATTGGTTTGCAAAAGAAATAAGATTCATTTGCATTCTCAAATGTAGGCGCACCAGGCAGACCAGGATCATGTCGTGGTGGACATGTGTGTCATATGGACGCTAGCACCTATCCACCCTCCCCCTGCCCCCCCCCCCCCAAAAAAAAGAATGATGACAAAAAAGTTCGCGGTTCCGCGTTTCAGATTGAAATATATGGCGGCCCCAATTCCAGCACTGCAAAATCTCCCTTCTCCATCGTCCCCTTTCATGCCTAGAGCGCTCAAATCCCTAATTCGCCGCCAACCCAAGCAAAGTTCGAATCTCCCTTGTCTCGTCTCTTTCCCCACCTTTGTACCGAACAACGATGACGAAGTCGACGGTCGCGCTTCACCACCGCACCGGAGCTACCTCATCTACGCCCTCGTCCACCGCACCGGGTGGTCCATCAACAACATCGGCCGCCGCAACCGATGTGCCTCACGAACACTGACTTCCACCACATCAGGTGCTCTTCAGCGACGCCATCTCCCACCTCGCCGGGGCTACTTCACCGAGCACATCATCGCACCTCCACCCTACGAGGCTGTTGGGGCTTCACCAACAGCCTCGTCCACCACATAGTAGTGCTCCACTGCCACTCAAGATTTGCATCCGTGCGTGTCCATACAATGCCAGTGCATCACCCTTAACGGCTCTGAAGTTACCCAAACTCTAGCTAGGTGAGCATGCCCAAACGGCGGCCCGAACTAGCTATCCACATATAACTCCCTTGTGCACTGTTTTGACGATGTTTGGATATCCTTTTACTGCTCTCTTAGCTTACATGCCTTTGCAACTCTAATTTTAACTCTTATTTCTTTTGGAGATATCATATGAAATAAGCAAAACCATTTTTTAGCGAAGCATGACGGGGCTACGGGATATGGTACACATCCTATACACCGGTATAACCTTGTAAGTACCCGTCCTATGGTACAACAGCAAGGTCGATTCCTCTCATTTGATCAACCATTATCTGTGTCAAAAATGCAGAGGGGGATGCAAGGAGCACAAGGCCTGCACATCCAAGCAAGTGGTAACATGGACTTGTACATGGAACATCCCAAGCACAAGCAGAGCGACAGTGAGCATGTACAACGACCTAGCATAAGTCCCTGCATTTCATCTAATTCATAATGGCATGCGTGTATGATTTGTGTGCAGTGGCGGATCCACGAATTCAAGTTACCAGAGGCGAAAATTTAATTTAAAAAATACGATGGCACTTGGACTCCGGAAAACAACATAAGTTGAGAAATGTGAAGCTATATACACTTTGAAAACGAGCTAATGATCCAAAGTAGTTCCAGATTATAAAACACTAAATGATGTAAGCACCAAAAAACACAAAATGCAACATGGTGTACAAGGACTACTAACATGGAATGTACCTTCTTGAATTATTTGTTCTCTGGCTGAAAATGTTCGAAGTGTAATTGCACCTATAACCAATGCGCAAACTACATATCAATATATCTATCCTACACAAGTATGCCAATACTTTCAAACAATAGATTAGAAAAGTATGTATGCTACGTTGTCATGATACGAGGACTTCCTGGTAGATGGCCTCGACGTTTCCTCAAGCCATGAAAATGTATTATATTTTTCCTGTCATCAATTCCTGCAAATCTCTATCTCTCTCAACATAGTAGATCATCGTTACACACTAAATCCTTCAATGGGAGCTTGCAAAATGCTTGCATTAGATCCCTCATTACACACTATATGTTCATCACCAGGAGCATGTAAAATTTTCGCGTCAAATCCTTCATTAGTAGTCTGTTCATTAAATACTTCAGGCTCAAGAACAACATGAGCTTGTATGTTTGCACCAGAAACTTGATTAGACACATCAGGTTCAGTCAGTTCAGTATTAATTGGGGAGTTATAAAATAAGAAGAAATTGGTTTCATTTTCTTATAGATTCCCTACATACAAGCAGTTTTACAACACAGTCAGGTTTAACTATTGGCTAGAAATTGAATAGTTCAATCTGATATAATCAGGGATGTGATGTACCTGCTCATTGCGCATGCTGCTCTTGTCGTCGCTGCCTCCCACTTAGGCTACACCTAGGGTTGGATCTTCATCTTATTGTCCTTCCATTCGCTTGAAGCCCGGCGTCCAACGAGGGCGTGAGGAAGTGTTGTGCTGGTCTATCCAGCGACGGCTAGGTTAGGAGCGAACTGGACTAGAGGCTGGAGCGAATGAATTGGGGATTTTTCCTGTTGTCGATCGATATGGGAGGCGCTCATTTCGGCCATGAGCCTGCTATAGGGCCTGCCTTGCACTTACGTTATTGGCCCATCCAAATTGAAACATTTTTCTTTGTCTTTTTTACATTGCCAGCTCGTGTGCCGGGACGAACAAAACTAGCCTGGGCCAACTTGGATGACTCAAACTAGGTGCACACTTTCCAGACACCCGAGGCGGCCGCCCATACCATCCCCTATGGTGGCGTCGCCCCTTTTTTCGTATATGATTGGGGTAGTGAAAAATATTCCAGTGGCGCTTTTGATTTACCCACATAATGGTTGAATTGCTTGTTTCTACGAACTAAGTTCGTCAATAATGTGAAGGATGCCAGTCTTTCCATCCTATTGTAGATTGCTTAGATCTCGATATGCCAAATGTAATCGCATAAAATATACAGTAAAAGCTAGTGCGATATGTGTTGCTAAAACTAGTCTGACAACCCGTCCTCATATAACATATCAAGGACGCATCATCTTATCAGATTGACCATTAGAATTACCAATGCAGTGTCGGAAGAAATAAGTATTGGGACTGTGTATCCAAGCAATTGATTCCATAGACTCCTTCGTAGAACCTTGTAAGGGAAAAAGAAGTTGAGGTATGCATGTACAAAGAGCTAGCGTAAGTTTAGTTACCTGCTTCTCGGAATTTTAGTTAGCCACTAATTGCAAAATTGTTCAATTACTTTACTTGGCTTAATTTATTTTGCTACTGATTACATAATTACATAGCCTATTAATCCTATTATAGACTACGCAAATCTATGTGTTTGATACTTACTGTTAAGAATTACATGTTTGCCTGAACTTAAATAGCTACTTCAGCACGTAGATAGCTCGTCATATGTACTTCTGGGGTGCAGCAAAATTCACGTGTCATTTATGTTTTGATACCATGTTTGCTTAAATGGTTTGCTGTTATCACTTGTAGCACTAGTAATGCTTGCATGTTCATAGATAGTCAACTTTCAGGTTTATATGAGGGACAATGTCTTTTTAACTTATATATATATATATATATATATATATATATATATATATGTATATATATATCTGTGTGTGCATGTGTGTCAGAATCATTTTTCTTACATCAAAGAAATTTACAGATGTCTGTGTTGCTGGTAAAGGGTACCGACTTGTTACTTTAATATGTTGCCAAGAGCTTGTTAGTTTTATTAGTTGATGTGTAATTAAATACGTTGCCAAAACTGGTTAGTTTTACTAGTTTGATGTTAGTTTCTTGTGGCTCTTCCAACACTTTATTTATGATTGCTAACATTCAAGTTTGCAAGATCCAACTAAAACTCCGTTGGCACAACAGGTATGTTTTCAGAAACTTCCTTGTTTAGCTAGTTTGCTGCCATAACTTGTTCATGTAATCATCTTACCAACTTCAAGTTTTCAGGATCCAATTGGAAGTCCAATTACACAACAGGTACATTTCCAAAAATATATTTGTTTAACAGGTTTGCTATTGTAACTTGTTGCTCTAATCAAGTTACTAACTACTCAACTTTTCAGGATCCAAGAGAAACTCCAATGCCACAACAGGTTCCTTTTGCAAAACTTGTTTTTTTAACTACTTTGCTGCTGCAACCGGTTGCTCTAATCACGTTGCTGGCTATTCAACTTGTGAGGATCCAAGAGAAACTCCAATGCCACAACAGGTACCTTTTGCAAAACTTGTTTGTTTAACTGCTTTGCTGCTGCTGCCGGTTACAATGATGTTAAAAACTACTTTTCAGCATCCAATCAAAACTCTTTAATTCCTTGTTTGTTTAACTGGTTTGCTGTTCTAACTCCCAGTTAACATGTTTTGCTAACTTCAACTTTTTGGAATCCAATCGAAACTTTAATGGCAAAACAGGTTAGCCCAAGATCAAAGAATGAGGTCCCATGGACGTTGTATCATCCCACAGTAGTGGAACGGACCCAATCATGCATCATGAATTGCCAACTGCTGATGCTCTAGAGGCTAAACTATTGGTAGAAAGAGATTCTGCTTTTGCACTTAGAGATGAAGTTGACATGTTGAGGAAGCAAATAACACAATCACAAGTAGTACTGAAGACAACCATTAAATATTTGGTGGATTTCAAAACAAAGCAAGATGATACTGACCGCATTGTTAAGGTCCTGAAGGAAAAAAGGAAATTAAATTCCCACTTGGTAAATCATAGGTGAAATGTTTTTTCCATCATTGAATAACCTTTGTGTTGTTTGTTCATGTAATCGATCAAACCATTTGTTTTAGAGATCATGTAATAATTGTTTTCTATTTTTTGGTTTGTAATTTTTTTACAATGAGTCTGTCTTAATTGATAAGACTCTGAGACATTTAATTTTGATTGTTGTGCCAGACCTACAACTATGCCAATCGGGATGAATGTGCATTCAGCAATAATAGTAGTATAGATGGTCCTTAAGTGGCATGCATCTGAAAGGGCTAGGATGTTGTACTAGCTTCGCTAAAAAATGTGCCCTTCTAGCAAAAAATGTACAACGGCCTGGCTTATGTATGGTAGTTGATATTATTGATCCATATACTCTATAAGTGCTTATATGTCTGTTAGTTTTGTACATTATTGGTTGATTGACTCGGTATTTTGAATCTTGAGACATCGCTTGTGTACATATCTAAATGGGAGTGCATATTATGTTGCGTGTGTCATACATGTTACACTTGAGTTGGACATAAAGTGGTTTCAAATATTCGAATTCACCTTAAACTGGATTCTAGCTTCTGAATTCGAGTATCGGTATTTGTAAATCATATTCATATATGACAGTGGAATACATCTTTGTTGTGCTTTTCAAGATATATAAAAACATAGAACGATTTACGAAGATTCGTATAAGAATACAAAATGGTTTTGAATTTAGTTGGCAGGGTAAAGGTGGATGCTTATTGTCCCAAAATTCGAAAGAAGTGAAAAAATATCCACTCCCACGTCGGCTGCCCCAAGGCAGTGTTTGCGAGATGGAAATTACTATCTACCCCTTACACGGACAATCCATCGGCCCTATTTCCACATCTCCCAATAGGGGTAGGTTAGTAACTTCAATTAAACATGACACGAGCGCCTCTGAGCCCATTCAGAAACGATGGGCGCCAAACATGGGCGGCAAAACACATTTGATTCAAGATTGTCCGAAAGACCTCTGTCTCTCCCTCCATTTCCCCATTCATACATGATGGGTGGCAAAACAAACTCGACTTGGTCGAATTTGATGTAGGCAAATATTTTCAATAGGGGCAGGTTTCTAACTTCACTCAGATGTGACACAACCACCCTACCTGTCAGCCCCGTTAATACATCGTGGGTGCCAACCGTGGGTGCCAAAACACCCTCTCCTCACCTGAAACTGCTCTGGGCAAATATTGGGGCGATGCGATATTACCATCCTATCCTCAACTCACGAGACGTCCGAATTTTAAACGGGGGCTAAGTTCGTAACTTTCATATATTTCAGACAAGCTCGTCCCAAAAACATGGTTCCCCGTACCTCTCCCTCCATTTTCCCATTCATACACCATCCGCGCTCGAACACCATCCCCACGCCAGCCTCCTCCGCCGCCACCCCATCCATCACCGTCGTCCTACACCCCATCCATCGCCGCCGTCCTCCACCCCATCCATCACCGTCGTCCTCCACCATGTCGGAGTGCCTACCAAGATCGCGTCGTCCACTACTAGAGATGGATGTTTCTCATCCACGGCGACGGACTAGGAGCCTTGCATCACGCCCTCTCGCTTCATCAGCACCATTGTCCTCCTTGTCGGGGCCGCTCCCACGACCTTCTCGTCCACTGCAATGGGACTTATCACCCGATCCACTCGTCTACTGTCGCAGATATGCTTCAACTCCACCGATAGTCGTCGCACCCCCGATGCCTACATGGCGCCGCAAGAGAGGTGGTACTACTTCATATCTGCTCAACTTTTTGATCTCAACCAGAAAATAGATCGTAACTTGGTTACCATTGTCGGTGTGAAAACCAGCGGATCTCGGGTAGGGGGTCCCGAACTATGCGTCTAGGGTGGATGGTAACAGGAGACAGGGGACACGAAGTTAACCCAGGTTCGGGCCCTCTCTATTGAGGTAATACCCTACTTCCTGCTTGATTGATCTTGATGAATATGAGTATTACAAGAGTTGATCTACCACGAGATCGTAATGGCTAAACCCTAGAAGTCTAGCATGTATGACTACGGTATTGAGTATATCCTTTCCGGACTACACACTCCGATTTATATAGACACCGGGGGGATCTAGGGTTACATAGAGTCGGTTACATAAGATGGAATCTTCATAGTTGTTCGCCAAGCTTGCCTTCCATGCCAAGGAGAGTCTTATCCGGACACGGGTACAGTCTTCGGTCTTCATATCTTCACAGGCCATCAGTCCGACCCATAGATAACAGGTCGGACGATCGAGGACCCCTTAGTCCAGGACTCCCTCAGTAGCCCCTGAACCTCGCTTCAATGACAAGGTATCCGGCGTGTAGTGCTGTCTTCGGCATTGCAAGGCGGGTTCCTCCTTCTGAACTCCCAAATAGTCTCCAGACGAATTGATCGTGTCCGGACCTGTAACACACACCGCACACAACTGCAGAGAGACTACAATAACACACGAGTCCAATCTGCTGACAACTTTAGTAATGTGACGTTACGCCTGTCCGGTCATAATTTTGAACCGTTTTTCGCCCCACATTTCGAGATGCGGTTGTCATTGGCACGTCTTGTCAAAGCAGAGATCGTGTCCCCTTATTACGAGATTCTCATCAATGCAGGCGTGGGTAACCCAACCGCGCCGTTTTCACAGCCCTTGGGAGCAGGCGAATTTTAAGGCGAATGGCGGGGCGTTCGATATTCACCGCCCTTATAAGGAGATAAGATTCCCCTTTCTTCTCCCATGCTTTCTTCCTGCATCCCCGTTCTTGAGCTCCAATGCCCAAGTTCTCATTTCCCTGTCTCGAGAAAGCACTCAACCATTTCTGGATCCGGAGGTCAAGGCAAATGGATGGCCTCCTCTGTTAAGGAGAAGGACATCACCGAGCTTCGGGCGGCCGGGTACCTGGCGAAGGAAATCGCCCACCATCTTCCAGCCTGGGGACAAATCATCCCCACACCGAAGCCCAACGAGAGGGTAGTGTTCATCCCTCATTTCCTTCGCGGGGTAGGGTTTCCACTCCACCCCTTCATCCGCAAGATAATGTTCTACTATGGGATAGACTTCCATCACCTATGCCCGAACTCCTTCCTCAATATCTCGGCGTTCATCGTCGTGTGTGAGGCCTTCCTCCGCATCGACCCCCACTTCGGGCTGTGGCTCAAAACCTTCAACACGAAGCCCAAGGTGGTGGTAGAGTGCGGGGGCGCCATGGTGAGCAAGCTCACAAATGTCTCTTGGCCAAAAGGCACATTCGTGGAATCTATCAAGGAATGGCAAAAGCTATGGTTCTACATCACCGAACCCCGCGATGCCACCTGGGCCGCGGCTGCCGAATTCAACTCCGGCGGACCCGTGCGGCTCACCTCCTAGGTCGAGAAGAGCCCAAACTGGTGTTCACCGGATGAGCTGATTGCGCTGCAAATGCGCATCCAAAGTATGATTGATAGGGACATCAAGCTTGTCGACATAATCCAAGTGATGTTGGTGCGCCAAATCCTTCCCTGGTAGAGCCGAAGCCATCCTCTATGGTATTTCAACCCAAAGAAACACCATACCCTGGTGAGGCTTTTCGAAACGACTCATGAAGACGCCTCGAAGTTGTTTTTCAAGAGCAACGAGACACCGCCGGCCACTGACTCGGACCGGGGTCACGACATAAATCACCTCCCCAACGAGGTATGTTGTTTTCAACACATCCCTTACTTGCTTGTTTCAAGGATGATATCTAAGCTTTCATTGCCATTGCTTTTTCAGTACTGGTTGAAGAAGGCGAAGCAAATCCGGTGTCCGGCTCCCTTGCCCGAGGAGCCAGTCATCCCGCGCTTAGCAAAGATGCTGGAGCCGGTGCCTTATAAGGCACCAGAGAAGAAGGCCATAGGAAAGGCCAAGGGGGTCCGGAGCGGCCCCCGCCGCAAGGGCACCTCGGACGCGACATCCAAAGACAAGGCCCACTCCCCCGCCGCCGAAGGCGACACGGATGAGGAGGAGGAGGAGAGAGACTTTGCCCCCGATGGGGGGAGGAAGAAGAGGGTGGCCTCCGCAACTCTGGAGGTGGAGGCACCCAAAAGGGGGAAGGGCTCCCTCGCGGATAACTCCGTATGGGACGTCGAGGACAGTCCGGAGAGACGCCCCTGGGCTAAGCCTTGGGCCGCATCGTAAGTACTAACAACTTATTCTCCCATGAAGTTTCCCCTTCCTCATTGTATTGAGATGATTGGTTATGTTAATGTGGTCCGGCCCACAACAGCCCTCCGCGATCCTCGTCAGGAGGCTCGCTGGATTCCAAGGCGATGGCCAACGACTCCCCACCAGCCGCACACTCCCCCAAGACCAGGGATGAAGCAGAGGTGCTGTCCCGAGGGACTATTCCCGACGGGGGAGAGGCTCAGGAGGCGCCCGAAGGTGAAACCCCCATCGCCGGACACCAAGGGGAACCAATCCACCGGAGACTGGCAGGAAGGGTCGTATACAATTCAGCCCTCAGCCGGACTCAATTCCGGAGACAGAGGCGACTCTGGAATCCAGCACGCACCCTCATTCAAAAGAAGGGGGCATGCCTGTTCCGCCGATGGCCCCTGTCCAACCATGGGCACCAGATAATCTGCTAGAAGCACTGCGAGGAGCTTCCATTATGGATGAGCACCGTGTCCTTATGGGCATGGTGATTGAAAGGGTTCAGTCCGCCAAGAGCAGACTAACTGAGGCCTGCAGCAACATGCTAACAGGTTTTGAGGTAAGTGACGCCAAAAGGAGAGAATCCCAATGTAGACAGCAGCCCCTGAGACACCGTCCGATGTTCAGAAAGAAAAACCGGACAGAGGATAAATCTCCTATGATAGGAAACTAACTAAATTTTTCTTAAATACAGGCGTCGTTGCTGGCCGCGGCCTCGCATACTGCCGAAGTCTCTGGACTAAAGCAGAAACTGGCGGAGGCTGACGAAGAGTTGAGCCAAGTAAAGAGGCGGCTCCAGGAGAAACAAGGTAAGCAATAACCTGTTATATATTCGAAAAGAAGAAAATGATATGCGATGACCAAAATGCCATGATTTGTACAGAAGCGACGACCGAGGTCGAGGCCCTGAGAAAGGCCCTGCCCGTAGCCGAGGGGAAGGTTGCCCAACAGCAAGCCGCCCGTAGGAAGCTCAAGGCCCGGGTCGGCGAGGTCCAGCGGGAGCTCCAGGACGTAGTGAAGAAATGTGAAGCTTTAGAGCGCGAGGCGTCGGCTCAAGAGGCCGAACTTACCCAGGCTCGTCAAAGCATAGAGGCCACAAGGAATGAGGCCAGGGATGCTCTCCGAGAGATCCAGGAGGTGAAGAAGATCGTAGCAGGTAAGGCGTTTAACATGCAAAGCAAGTATGCGGAGAGGAAGTACCTTTTACTAAACCGGATTCGGAGTTGCCCAGGGGCTTTTGTGGATCTGCCGCGCTGTGTGTCCGATGTTGCGGAGTTCTTCCGATCCAGGGAAGGGGATTCTCTGGAGAAGCTGTTCTGGTCACAGTATGTGATAACCCACAAGTATAGGGGATCGCAACAGCTTTCGAGGGTAGAGTATTCAACCCAAATTTATTGATTCGACACAAGGGGAGCCAAAGAATATTCTCAAGTATTAGCAGCTGAGTTGTCAATTCAACCACACCTGGAAACTTAGTATCTGCAGCAAAGCGTTTAGTAGCAAAGTAATATGATAGTGATGGTAACGGTAACAAAAGAGTAATGAAAGCAAAGTAATGTTTTTGGTATTTTGTAGTGATTGTGACAATAGCAACTGGAAAGTAAATAAACGTAAACCAGTATATAGAAAGCTCGTAGACATCGAATCAATGATGGATAATTATGTCGGATGCAGTTCATCATGTAACAGTCATAACATAGGGTGACACATAACTAGCTCCAATTCGTCAATGTAATGTAGGCATGTATTCCAAGTATAGTCATACGTGCTTATGGAAAAGAACTTGCATGACATCTTCTGTCCTACCCTCCCGTGGCAGCGGGGTCCTAATGGAAACTAAGGGATATTAAGGCCTCCTTTTAATAGAGAACCGGAACAAAGCATTAACACATAGTGAATACATGAACTCCTCAAACTACGGTCATCACAGGTAAGTATCCCGATTATTGTCACTTCAGGGTTAATGGATCATAACACATAATAGGTGACTATAGACTTGCAAGATAGGATCAATAACTCTCATATATTGATGAAAACATAATAGGTTCAGATCTGAAATCATGGCACTCGGGCCCTAGTGACAAGCATTAAGCATAGCAAATTCATAGCAACATCAATCTCAGAACATAGTGGATACTAGGGATCAAACCCTAACAAAACTAACTCGATTACATGATAAATCTCATCCAACCCATCACCGTCCAGCAAGCCTACGATGGAATTGCTCACGCACGGTGGTGAGCGTCATGAAATTGGTGATGGAGGATGGTTGATGATGATGACGGCGATGAATCCCCCTCTCAGGAGCCCCGAACGGACTCCAGATCAGCCCTCCCGAGAGGTTTTAGGGCTTGGTGGCGGCTCCGTATCGTAAAACGCGATGATTTCTTCTCTCTCATTTTTTTCTCCCAGAAAGCAGTTATATAGAGTTGGAGTTGGAGTCGGGGGGTCTCCAGGGGGGCACGAGGTAGGGGGGCGCGCCCCCCCACCCTCGTGAGAAGGGTGTGGGCCCCCTGGTCTTCATCTTTGGCGAGGATTTTTTATTATTTATTGTAAGATATTTCGTGGAGTTTCAGGTCATTCCGAGAACTTTTGTTTTTTGCACATAAAACAACATCATGGCAATTCTGCTGAAAACAGCGTCAGTCCGGGTTAGTTCCATTCAAATCATACAAGTTAGAGTCCAATACAAGGGCAAAAGTGTTTGGAAAAGTAGATACGTTGGAGACGTATCAGTAAGCTGTGTTGGAACATCCGGTGACCTTTGCCGATCAACTGAAACAGTTGGTTGAGCTGCATCGGATGGCCGAACTGGACATGAAGGATTTAATAATCCGACTATGGCCAGCCGAAGCTATACCTAGCAGTTATTTTGGCCTCGTGAAGTGGGTGGTGGAGGCTTGTCCGCGGCTAGACATCGTCAAGCGATCAGTCTGCATCGAGGGTGCCCACATGGCCTTCGCTCGTTGCAAGATGTGGTGGGCGAAGATGGATGCCGTCGAGGTGGCCCGGGGGCCACCAGAGGGCAAGGAGCACCGCACACCCGAGCGATATTTTGCGGATGTCCTGGAGAGATCTCGACTTGTAGCAATGCAGTGCGGGAAGGACATTATTCTCGAATGAATACATTCATACTTTGCCTTGTATGATGAAAACAAAATCTGCTTTGTAATATAATTTTCATTATGTTTTGATTGTATCCTCCTGTGCGGCCGTTGATACGTCTCGAACGTATCTATAATTTTTTATTGCTCCATGCCATATTATCTACCGTTTTGGGCAATATTGGGCTTTAATATCCACTATTATATTATTTTTGGGACTAACCTATTAACCGGATGACCAGCCCAGATTTGCTATTTTATGCCTATTTCAGTGTTTCGAAGAAAAGGAATATCAAACGGAGTCGAAACGGAACGAAATCAACTGGAGAAGTTATTTTTGGAAGGAAACCTACTGGATAGACTTGGACCCTATGTCAGAAGATGAAGGAGGAGCTCAAGAGGGTAGGGGGCGCGCCCCCTGCCTCGTGGCCCCCCCCCTTCGGTCCACAGACGTACCTCCTGCACCCATATATACCTACGTAACCTAAAACTTCTAGAACGGAGATTAGATCGGGAGTTCCGCCGCCGCAAGCCTCTGTAGCCACCAAAAGTCAATCGGGACCCTGTTCCGGCACCCTGCCGGAGGGGGGATCCCTCACCGGTGGTCATCTTCATCATCCCGGTGCTCTCCATGACGAGGAGGGAGTAGTTCTCCCTCGGGGCTGAGGGTATGTACCAGTAGCTATGTGTTTGATCTCTCTCTCTCTCGTGTTCTTGAGGTGATACGATCTTGATGTATCACGAGCTTTGCTATTATATTTGGATCCTATGATGTTTCTTCCCCCCTCTACTCTCTTGTAATGAATTGATTTTCCCCTTTGAAGTAATCTTATCGGATTGAGTCTTTAAAGATTTGAGAACACTTGATGTATGTCTTGCCGTGCGTATCTGTGGTGACAATGGAATACCACGTGATTCACTTGATGTATGTTTTGGTGATCAACTTGCGGGTTCCGCCCATGAACCTATGCATAGGGGTTGGCACACGTTTTCATCGTGATTCTCCAGTAGAAACTTTGGGGAACTCTTTGAGGTCCTTTGTGTTGGTTGAATAGATGAATCTGAGATTGTGTGATGCATATCGTATAATCATACCCATGGATACTTGAGGTGACATTGGAGTATCTAGGTGACATTAGGGTTTTGGTTGATTTGTGTCTTAAGGTGTTATTCTAGTACGAACTCTAGGGTTGTTTGTGACACCTATAGGAATAGCCCAACGGATTGATTGGAAAGAATAACTTTGAGGTGGTTTCGTACCCTACCATAATCTCTTCATTCGTTCTCCGCTATTAGTGACTTTGGAGTGACTCTTTGTTGCATGTTGAGGGATAGTTATGTGATCCAATTATGTTAGTATTGTTGAGGGAACTTACACTAGAGAAAGTATGAACCATAGGCCTTATTTCCACACATTGCAATACCGTTTACGCTCACTTTTATCACTTGTTACCTTGCTGTTTTTATTATTTCAGATTACAAATACCTTTATCTACTATCCATATACCACTTGTTTCACCATCTCTTCGCCGAACTAGTGCACCTATACAATTTACCATTGTATTGGGTGTGTTGGGGACATAAGAGACTCTTTGTTATTTGTTTGCAGGATTGCTTGAGAGAGACCATCTTCATCCTATGCCTCCTACAGATTGATAAACCTTAGGTCATCCACTTGAGGGAAATTTGCTACTATCCTACAAACCTCTGCACTTGGAGGCCCAACAACGTCTACAAGAACAAGGTTGTGTAGTAGACATCAAGCTCTTTTCTGGCGCCGTTGCCGAGGAGGCAAGGAAAGCGGCACTAACACACCCCGTCAACTAAGCTCTTTTTTGGCGTCGTTGCCGGGGAGGTTAGCACTTGAAGGTGTATCTTTAGATCTTGCAATCGAGTCTTTTAGTTTCTTGTTTTATCACTAGTTTAGTTTATAAAAGAAAACTATAAAAAATGGAATTGAGTTTGTCTCACACGCTTCACCTTTTTAATATCTTTCATGAGTATGATGGAAAGGATAATTGTGCTCAAGTGCTAGAATAAGAAATCTATAAAATGTTTGGCACTAAACATTTGAATGATGAGCATGATTGCAATGTTGTTAGTATGAATTCCTTGAATATCCATGATGCTAATGATATGCAAAGCCACAAGCTTGGGGAAGCTATGTTTGATGAAGATGATATTTTTTGTCCCCCAAGTTTTGATGAGCAAATTTATTATGATGAAAGCATGCCTCCTATCTATGATGATTATTTTGATGACACATATACTTTAAAGAATAATAATAACAATGAAATTTGTCATCTTGATTTCAATTTTCAATCACATGATAGTTATTTTGTTGAGTTTGCTCCCACTATTATTCATGAGAAGAAATTTTCTTATGTGGAGAGTAATAAAATTTCTATGCTTGTAGATCATGAAAAGAATGCTTTAGGTGATGGTTATATTGTTGAATTCATTCATGATGCTACTGAAAATTATTATGAGGGAGGAATATATGCTTGTAGGAATTGCAATAATATCAAGTTTCCTCTCTATTTGCTTAAAGTTTCGAAGTTATGCTTGTTTTGCCCTCCTATGCTAGTTGATTATTGTTCCCATGTTTGCTCACAAAATACCTATGCATAGGAAGTGGGTTAGACTTAAATGTGCTAGTCATATTCTTCAAGATGCTCTCTTTATGTTACAATTCTTATCTTTTATGTG
The DNA here is from genome assembly GCF_018294505.1 of Triticum aestivum. Taxonomy (NCBI): domain Eukaryota; kingdom Viridiplantae; phylum Streptophyta; class Magnoliopsida; order Poales; family Poaceae; genus Triticum; species Triticum aestivum. The sequence continues at coordinate 193,085,955 of NC_057794.1, forward strand.
AGCATCGTTGAAATCATCATGCCTAGCTAGGGGCGTTAAACGATAGCGCTTGTTGGGAGGCAACCCAACTTTATTTTTGTTCCTTGTTTTTTGTTCCTGTTTAGTAATAAATAATTCATCTAGACTCTGTTTATATGTGGTTTTATGCTTTTAATTAGTGTTTGTGCCAAGTAGAACCTTTGGGAAGACTTGGGGAAAGTCTTGTTGATCATGCTGTAAAAACAGAAACTTTAGCGCTCACGAGAATTGCTGCCATTTTTATTTGGAGAGTGCTATTTAGTTAATTCTTTTTGGAGATGATTAATATATAAATTCCTCATGTCCAGAAATTTATTTCAGAATTTTATGAGTTACATAAGTATACGTTTAGGGTTTAGGGATCTGGATCACTACAGACTATTCTGTTTTTGACAGATTCTGTGTTTCATGTGTTGTTTACTTATTTTGATGAATCTATGGCTAGTAAAATAGTTTATAAACCATAGAGAAGTTGGAATACAGTAGGTTTAACACCATTATAAATAAAGAATGAGTTCATTACAGTACCTTGAAGTGGTGATTTATTTTCTTATACTAACAGAGCTTACGAGTTTTCTGTTAAGTTTTGTGTTGTGAAGTTTTCAAGTTTTGGGTAAGGAATCGATGGACTATGGAATAAGGAGCGGTAAGAGCCTCAGCTTGGGGATGCCCAAGGCACCCCAAGGTAATATTCAAGGATATCCAAGATCCTAAGCTTGGGGATGCCCCGGAAGGCATCCCCTCTTTCGTCTTCGTTCATCGGTAACTTTACTTGGAGCTATATTTTTATTCACCACATGATATGTGTTTTGCTTGGAGTGTAATTTTATTTTGCTTTGCTTTATGTTTGAATAAAATACCAAGATCTGAAATCACTAAATGTTAGAGAGTCTTCACATAGTTGCATAGTTATTCGACTACTCATTGATCTTCACTTATATCTTTTGGAGTAGTTTGTTGTTGCTCTAGTGCTTCACTTATATCTTTTAGAGCATGGTGGTAGTTTTATTTTGAAGAAATAGATGAACTCTCATGCTTCACTTATATTATTTTGAGAGTCTTAAATAGCATGGTAATTTGCTTAAAATCCTAATATGCTAGGTATTCAAGAATAATAAAATTCTCTTATGAGTGTGTTGAATACTAAGAGAAGTTTCATACTTGATAATTGTTTTGAGATATGGAGATGGTGATATTCGAGTCATGCTAGTTGAGTAGTTGTGAATTTGAGAAATACTTGTGTTGAAGTTTGTGATTCCCGTAGCATGCACATATGGTGACCCATTATGTGATGAAGTCGGAGCATGTTTTATTTATTGATTGCCTTCCTTATGAGTGGCGGTCGGGGATGAGCGATGGTCTTTTCCTACCAATCTATACCCCTAGGAGCATGCGTGTATTACTTTGTTTCGATAACTAATAAATTTTTGCAATAAGTATGTGAGTTCTTTATGACTAATGTTGAGTCCATGGATTATACACACTTTCTTTCCTTCGACCATTGCTAGCCTCTCTAATACCGTGCACCTTTTGCCGGTATCATAAACCCACCATATACCTTCCTCAAAACAGCCACCATACCTACCTATCATGGCATTTCCATAGCCATTCCGAGATATATTTCCATGCAACTTTCCACTGTTTCTTTATTATGACACACTTCATCATTGTCATATTGCTAGCATGATCATGTAGTTGACATCGTATTTGTGGCAAAGCCACTATCCATAATTCTTTCATACATGTCACTCATGAATCATTGCACATCCCGGTACACCGCCGGAGGCATTCATATAGAGTCATATCTAGTTCTAAGTATCGAGTTGTAATTCTTGAGTTGTAAGAAAATAAAAGTGTGATGATCATCATTATTAGAGCATTGTCCCGGTGAGGAAAGGATGATGGAGACTATGATTCCCCCACAAGTCGGGCTGAGACTCCGGACGAAAAATAAATAAAAGAGGCCAAAGAAGCCTAAAAAAAGAGAAAGAAAAGAGGCCATAAAAAAGAGAAGGCCCAAATAAAAAAATAAAAAAATGAGGCAAAAGGAGAGAAGGGACAATGTTACTATCCTTTTACCACACTTGTGCTTCAAATTAGCACCATGATCTTCAGGACAGAGAGTCTCCTATGTTGTCACTTTCATATACTAGTGGGAATCTTTCATTATAGAACTTGGCTTGTATATTCCAATGATGGGCTTCCTCAAATTGCCCTAGGTCTTCGTGAGCAAGCGAGTTGGATGCACACCCACTTAGTTTCTTTTTGAGCTTTCATATACTTATAGCTCTAGTGCATCCGTTGCATGGCAATCCCTACTCACTCACATTGATATCTATTGATGGGCATCTCCATAGCCCGTTGATACGCCTAGTTGATGTGAGACTATCTTCTCCTTTTTTGTCTTCTCCACAACCACCATTCTATTCCACCTATAGTGCTATGTCCATGGCTCACGCTCATGTATTGCGTGAAGATTGAAAAAGTTTGAGAACATCAAAAGTATGAAACAATTGCTTGGCTTGTCATCGAGGTTGTGCATGATTTAGATATTTTGTGTGGTGAAGATAGAGCATAGCTAGACTATATGATTTGGTAGGGATAGATTTCTTTAGCCATGTTATTTTGAGAAGACATAATTGCTTAGTTAGTATGCTTGAAGTATTATTATTTTTATGTCAATATGAACTTTTGTCTTGAATCTTTCGGATCTGAATATTCATATCACAAGTAAGAAGAATCACATTGAAATTATGCCAAGTAGCACTCCGCATCAAAAATTGTGTTTTTATCATTTACCTACTCGAGGACGAGCAGGAATTAAGCTTGGGGATGCTTGATACATCTCCAACGTATCTATAATTTTTGATTGCTCCATGCTATATTATCTACTGCTTTAGGCAATATTGGGCTTTAATATCCACTTTTATATTATTTTTGGGACTAACCTATTAACCGGAGGCCCAGCCCAGAATTGTTGTTTTTTGCCTATTTCAGTGTTTCGGAGAAACAAAATATCAAACGGAGTCCAAACGGAATAAAATCTTCGGGAACGTGATTTTCTCACCGAACGTGATCCAGGAGACTTGGACCCTACTGCAAGGGATCAAAGAGGAGGTCACAAGGGTGGGGGGCGTCCCCCCTAGGGCGCGCCCCCTGCCTCGTGGGCCCCTCGGTGCTCCACCGACGTACTCCTTCCTCCTATATATACCTACGTACCCCCAAACGATCCGAACAGGAGCCAAAAACCTAATTCCACTGCCGCAACTTTCTGTATCCATGAGATCCCATCTTGGGGCCTGTTCCCGAGCTCCGCCAGAAGAGGGCCGTCATCACGGAGGGCTTCTACATCATCATAACCCCTCCGATGAAGTGTGAGTAGTTCACCTCAGACCTTCGGGTCCATAGTTAGTAGCTAGATGGCTTCCTCTCTCTCTTTGAATCTCAATACAAAGTTCCCCCCCTCTCTTGTGCAGACCTATTCGATGTAATCTTCTTCTTGCGATGTGTTTGTTGAGATCGATGAATTGTGGGTCTATGATCAAGTCTATCTATGAATAATATTTGAATCTTCTCTGAATTCTTTTATGTATGATTGGTTATCTTTGCAAGTCTCTTTGAATTATCCATTTGGTTTGGCCAACTAGATTGGTAGTTCTTGCCATGGGAGAAGTGCTTAGCTTTGGGTTCGATCTTGCGGTGTCCTTTCCCAGTGACAGAAGGGGCAGCAAGGCACGTATTGCATCGTTGCCATCGAGGATAACAAGATGGTGTTTATTTCATATTACATGAACTTATCTCTCTACATCATGTCATATTGCTTAAGGCGTTACTCTGTTTTTAACTTAATACTCTAGATACATGCTGGATAGCGGTCGATGAGTGGAGTAATAGTAGTAGATGCAGAATCGTTTCGGTCTACTTTTCACGGACGTGATGCCTATATACATGATCATGCCTAGATATTCTGATAACTATGCTCAATTCTGTCAATTGCTCAACAGTAATTTGTTCACCCACCGTAGAATACTTATGCTCTTGAGAGAAGCCACTAGTGAAACCTATGGCCCCCGGGTCTATTCTCATCATATCAATCTCCATCACTTTAATCTTGCTTTGCTTTTTACTTTGCCTTTACTTTTTACTTTGCATCTTTATACCAAAAATACCAAAAATATTATATCTATCAGATCTCACTCTCTTAAGTGAGCGTGAAGGGATTGACAACCCCTAATCGCGTTGGTTGCGAGTAGCTATCGTTTTTTGCAGGTACGAGGGACTTGAGTGTGGCCTCCTACTGGATTGATACCTTGGTTCTCAAAAACTGAGGGAAATACTTACGCTACTCTGCTGCATCATCCCTTCCTCTTCGGGGAAAACCAACACAAGCTCAAGACGTAGCAAGAAGGATTTCTAGCGCCGCTGCCGGGGAGTCTATGCAAAAAGTTAATATACCAAGTACCCATCACAATCCTTATCTCTCGCATTACATTATTTGCCATTTGCCTCTCGTTTTCCTCTCCGCCACTTCAACCTTTCCGTTTTATTCGCCCTCTCTCTCTCTCTATCCTCCCTCTCTGTTTGCCTCTTTTGTTTGCTCGTGTTCTAGTTTGCTTGCTTGTCGTTATGTCTGAAATTGGGGAAGTTATCGCCAATATGGGTAATAACAATATCATGGAAAATTCTGATGCTCCTGCTAAAGAACCTACCATCTTTCATACAAAAAAAATCCGTGTTGGTAGTGGTAATATTATTGGAAAAGGAGTTATTCAAGATTTCTTTACTTGTGCCGGTGCTTTACCTTCTATGGGTAGTTCTATCCTTCACAGAACTAGTAGTCTTGCAGACGCTATTGCCATGCTTGTAGTTCAACTTGAAAGACAATTCATGCACATGCATCCTTCCATACAAAGGATTTTTCTGGAATTTTCTAATATTGAGCATTCTTCTGTTAAGCGTGTCGCTACTATCTTTTTGGCTCATGAGTTTAGATTCATAATAATAGAAGCCAAAGAAATCTTTGCGCATTATAGGGTGGACGCTTGCCGTCCTCCCATAGAGGCTATCCTCTTTGATCAAGAAGAAATAATGTGTTTTCAATCTGTAGATTATGTTGCTTTCAATGAAAATCTTAGAAGAAGGGTTCCTACCAATGTTTTAGTTGATAAAATTTCTGAACTTAATGATGATTTGGCTATTCGAAATAATGAGCTAGGATATTCTCTTGAATATAGGCTTACAAAGTTCTGTCAAAAGAATGCTTATAATGATGATTTGGTTGTGCATTATGAAGGACCAAAGGAGGAACCTATACCTCCCAAGGTTGATCTTGTGGTCTTTTGTCCCATTAAATTTAGTCCTTTAGATTACTTTTGCTTGACTCAAAGAAAACTTGCTGCCGAATGTAGATAATATGAAATGAGTTTCACCAATCTATCTTATTACTATGTCAATACCTAGATCTATCCTCGCTTTTATGCCTAGCTAGGGGCGTTAAACGATAGCGCTTGTTGGGAGGCAACCCAATTTTATTTTTATTCCTTAATTTTTGCACCTCTTTAGTAATAAATAAATTATCTAGCCTCTGTTTTGGTTGTGTTTTTTGTATTTAATTAGTGTTTGTGCCAAGTAGAACCGTTGGGAAGACTTGGGGAAAGTCTTGTTGAACTTGCTGTAAAAAACAGAAACTTTAGCGCTCACGAGAACTGCTGTCATTTTTATTTGAAGAGTGATATTTAGTTAATTCATTTTGCAGATGATTAATAGATAAATTACTCACGTCCAGAAATTTATTTTAGAATTTTTGGGGTTCCAGATCTTGCGCTAGCTACAGATTACTACAGACTGTTCTGTTTTTGACAGATTCTGTTTTTTCGTGTGTTGTTTGCTTATTTTGATGAATCTATGGCTAGTAAAATAGTTTATAATCCATAGAGAAGTTGGAATACAGTAGGTTTAACACCAATATAAATAAAGAATGAGTTCATTACAGTACCTTGAAGTGGTCTTTTGTTTTCTTTCGCTAACGGAGCTCACGAGTTTTCTATTTTGAGTTTTGTGTTGTGAAGTTTTCAAGTTTTGGGTGAATTCTTGTGATGGATTATGGAACAAGGAGTGGAAAGATCCTAAGCTTGGGGATTCCCATGGCACTCCCAAGATAATCCAAGGACACCAAAAAGTCAAAGCTTGGGGATGCCCCGGAAGGCATCCCCTGTTTCGTCCACTTCCATCGGTAATTTACTTGGAGCTATATTTTTATTCACCAACATGATATGTGTTTTGCTTGGAGCGTCTTGTATTATTTGTGTCTTTGTTTGTTAGTATGCCACAATCATCCTTGATGTACACACATTTTGAGAGAGCCATACATGAATTAAAATTTGATAGAATACTCTATATGCTTCACTTATATCTTTTGAGCTAAGTAGTTTTGCTCTATATGCTTCACTTATATCTTTTGAGCTAAGTAGTTTTGCTCTATGTGCTTCACTTATATCTTTTGAGCATTATAATTTTGCTCTATGTGCTTCACTTAGATCTTGTAGAGCATGGTGGTGGATTTGTTTTAAAGAAACTATTGATCTCTCATGCTTCACTTAAATTATTTTGAGAGTCTCTTAATAGCATGGTAATTTGCTTAATAATAATATGCTTGGTATTCAAGATTTGTGAAAATTTCTTTTGAGTGTGTTGAATACTAATAAAAGATTGAAGCATGATAATTGTTTTGAGATATGGAGGTGATAATATTAAATTCATGCTAGTTGAGTAGTTGTGAATTTAAAGAATACTTGTGTTCAAGTTTGTGATTCCCGTAGCATGCACGTATGGTGAACCGTTATGTGATGAAGTTGGAGCATGATTTATTTATTGATTGTCTTCCTTATGAGTGGCGGTCGGGGACGAGCGATGGTCTTTTCCTACCAATCTATCCCCCTAGGAGCATGCGCGTAGTACTTTGCTTTGATAACTTCTAGATTTTTGCAATAAGTATATGAGTTCTTTATGACTAATGTTGAGTCCATGGATCATACGCACTCTCACCCTTCCACCTTTGCTAGCCTCTCTAATACCGTGCACCTTTCACTGGTATCATACACCTACCATATACCTTCCTCAAAACAGCCACCATACCTACCTATTATGGCATTTCCATAGCCATTCCGAGATATATTGCCATGCAACTTTCCACCATCTAGTTCATCATGACACATTCATCATTGTCATATTTCTTAGCATGATCATGTAGTTGACGTAGTATTTTTGGCAAAGCCACCGTTCATAATTTTTCATACTTGTCACTCTTAATTCATTGCATATCCCGGTACACCGCCGGAGGCATCCATATAGAGTCATACTTTGTTTTAGTATCGAGTTGTAATCATTGAGTTGTAAATAAATAGAAGTGTGATGATTATCATTTCATAGAGCATTGTCCCAAATAAAAAAAGTTCCAAAGAAAAAAAAGGCCCAAAAAAAGGAAATGAATAAAAAGGGGCAATGCTACTATCCTTTTTCCACACTTGTGCTTCAAAGTAGCACCATGATATAGCGAGTCTCATATATTGTGCTTCAAAGTAGCACCATGTTCTTCATATAGAGAGTCTCATATGTTGTCACTTTCATATACTAGTGGGAATTTTACATTATAGAACTTGGCTTGTATATTCCAATGATGGGCCTCCTCAAATTTCCCTAGGTCTTTGTGACCAAGCAAGTTGGATGCACACCCACTAGTTTCTTTTCTTGAGCTTTCATACATTTATAGCTCTAGTGCATCTGTTGCATGGCAATCCCTACTCACTCACATTGATATCTATTGATGGGCATCTCCATAGCCCATTGATACGCCTAGTTGATGTGAGACTATCTTCTCCTTTTTGTCTTCTCCACAACCACCATACTATTCCACCTATAGTGCTATGTCCATGGCTCACGCTCATGTATTGCGTGAAGATTGAAAAAGTTTTGAAAAAGTTAGAGTATGAAACAATTGCTTGGCTTGTCATCGGGGTTGTGCATGATTTAAATATTTTGTGTGGTGAAGATAGAGCATAGCCAGACTATATGATTTTGTAGGGATAACTTTCTTTGGCCATGTTATTTTGAGAAGACATAATTGCTTTGTTAGTATGCTTGAAGTATTATTATTTTTATGTCAATATAAAATTTTGTCTTGAATCTGTCTAATCTGAATATTCATACCACAATTAAGAAGATTTGCATTGAAATTATGCCAAGTAGCACTCCGCATCAAAAATTCTCTTTTTATCATTTACCTACTCGAGGACGAGCAGGAATTAAGCTTGGGGATGCCTGATACGTCTCCAATGTATCTATAATTTTTTATTGCTCCATGCTATATTATCTACTGTTTTGGACTATATTGGGCTTTATTTTCCACTTTTATATTATTTTTGGGACTAACCTATTAACCGGAGGCCCATCCCAGAATTGATGTTTTTTTGCCTATTTCAGTGTTTCGGAGAAACAGAATATCAAACGGAGTCCAAACGGAATAAAATCTTCGGGAACATGGTTTTCTCACCGAACGTGATCCAGTAGACTTGGACCCTACTGCAAGGGATCAAAGAGGAGGTCACGAGTGTGGGGGGCGTGCCCCCCCTGCCTCGTGGGCCCCTCGGTGCTCCGCCGACGTACTCCTTCCTCCTATATATACCTACGTACCCCCAAATGATCAGACCAGGAGCCAAAAACCTAATTCCACCGTCGCAACTTTCTGTATCCACGAGATCCCATCTTGGGGCCTGTTTCGGAGCTCCGCCGGAAGAGGGACGTCATCACGGAGGGCTTCTACATCATCATAACCCCTCCGATGAAGTGTGAGTAGTTTACCTCAGACCTTTGGGTCAATAGTTAGTAGCTAGATGGCTTCTTCTCTCTCTTTGAATCTCAATACAAAGTTCTCCCCCTCTCTTGTGGAGATCTATTCAATGTAATCTTCTTTTTGAGGTGTGTTTGTTGAGATCGATGAATTGTGGGTTTATGATAAAGTCTATCTATGAATAATATTTTAATCTTCTCTGAATTCTTTTATGTATGATTGGTTATCTTTGCAAGTCTCTTCGAATTATCCGTTTGGTTTAGCCAACTAGATTGGTAGTTCTTGCCATGGGAGAAGTGCTTAGCTTTGGGTTCGATCTTGCGGTGTCCTTTCTCAGTGACAGAAGGGGCAGCAAGGCACGTATTGCATCGTTGCCATCGAGGATAACTAGATGGGGTTTATTTCATATTGCATGAATTTATCTCTCTACATCATGTCATCTTGCTTAAGGCGTTACTCTGTTTTTAACATAATACTCTAGATGCATGCTGGATAGCGGTCGATGAGTGGAGTAATAGTAGTAGATGCAGAATCGTTTCGGTCTACTTGTCACGGACGTGATGCCTATATACATGATCATGCCTAGATATTCTCATAACTATGCTCAATTCTGTCAATTGCTCAACAGTAATTTGTTCACCCACCGTAGAATACTTATGCTCTTGAGAGAAGCCACTAGTGAAACCTATGGCCCCCGGGTCTATTCTCATCATATCTATCTCCATCACTTTAATCTTGCTTTTCTTTTTACTTTGCCTTTACTTTTTTACTTTGCATCTTTATATCAAAAATACCAAAAATATTATATCTATCAGATCTCACTCTCGTAAGTGACTGTGAAAGGATTGACAACCCCTAATCGCGTTGGTTGTGAGTAGCTATCGTTTTGTGCAGGTACGAGGGACTTGAGTGTGGCCTCCTACTGGATGGATACCTTGGTTCTCAAAAACTGAGGGAATACTTACGCTACTCTGCTGCATCATCCCTTCCTCTTCGGGGAAAACCAACGCAAGCTCAAGATGTAGCAGAGGCTCAGCCTAGATTTGTTGTTTTATGCCTATTTCAGTGTTTCGAAGAAAAGGAATATCAAACGGAGTCAAAATGGAACGAAATCAACTGGAGAAGTTATTTTTGGAAGGAAACCTACCGGATAGACTTGGACCCTATGTCAGAAGATGAAGGAGGAGCTCACGAGGGTAGGGTGCATGCCCCCAGCCTCGTGCCCCCCCCTTCAGTCCACCGACGTACCTCCTGCACCCATATATACCTACGTAACCTAAAACTTCCAGAACGGAGATTAGATCAGGAGTTCCGCCGCCGCAAGCCTCTATAGCCACCAAAAGTCAATCGGGACCCTGTTCCGGCACCCTGCCGGAGGGGGGATCCCTCACCGGTGGCCATCTTCATCATCCCGGTGCTCTCCATGACGAGGAGGGAGTAGTTCTCCCTCGGGGCTGAGGGTATGTACCAGTAGCTATGTGTTTGATCTCTCTCTCTCTCTCTCTCTCTCTCGTGTTCTTGAGGTGATACGATCTTGATGTATCACGAGCTTTGCTATTATATTCGGATCCTATGATGTTTCTTCCCCCCTCTACTCTCTTGTAATGAATTGAGTTTCCCCTTTGAAGTAATCTTATCGGATTGAGTCTTTAAATATTTGAGAACACTTGATGTATGTCTTGCCGTGCGTATCTGTGGTGACAATGGGATACCACATGATTCACATGATGTATGTTTTGGTGATCAACTTGCGGGTTCCGCCCATGAACCTATGCATAGGGGTTGGCACACGTTTTCATCGTGATTCTCCGGTAGAAACTTTGGGGCACTCTTTGAGGTCCTTTGTGTTGGTTGAATAGATGAATCTGAGATTGTGTGATGCATATCGTATAATCATACCCACGGATACTTGAGGTGACATTGGAGTATCTAGGTGACATTAGGGTTTTGGTTGATTTGTGTCTTAAGGTGTTATTATAGTACGAACTCTAGGGCTGTTTGTGACACCTATAGGAATAGCCCAACGGATTGATTGAAAACAATAACTTTGAGGTGGTTTCGTACCCTACCATAATCTCTTCGTTCGTTCTCTGCTATTAGTGACTTTGGAGTGACTCTTTGTTGCATGTTGAGGGATAGTTATGTGATCCAATTATGTTAGTATTGTTGAGGGAACTTACACTAGCGAAAGTATGAACCCTAGGCCTTATTTCCACACATTGCAATACCGTTTACGCTCACTTTTATCACTTGTTACCTTGCTGTTTTTATTATTTCAGATTACAAATACCTTTATCTACTATCCATATACCACTTGTTTCACCATCTCTTCGCCGAACTAGTGCACCTATACAATTTACCATTGTATTGGGTGTGTTGGGGACACAAGAGACTCTTTGTTATTTTGTTGCAGGATTGCTTGAGAGAGACCATCTTCATCCTATGCCTCCTATGGATTGATAAACCTTAGGTCATCCACTTGAGGGAAATTTGCTATTGTCCTACAAACCTCTACACTTGGAGGCCCAACAACATCTACGAGAACAAGGTTGTGTAGTAGACATCAGGTGCGTTGTACGAAATATGAGGGTTTGCCAGTCGTCGGCTTCAGCCCTCACATATGTAGTATGGAGGTGTTCGGGGTGGTATCTAAACAATCTTGATCCAATTATATGGTCCTTGAAGGAGTTGTTCAGCGCAACGAACCAGGCAACCAGACTATACGGCTTGAACGCTGTTACTTAGCCACAGGAGTTTTATGATAAAACATAGGCGCAGCGCCTGGTATACGAACCAGAGTGCTGTCAGCGTCTGATCGGGAAGTAGCGATCCTTCGCGTAATGCGGAAAAATCTCCAACGATTTGAGACCTCCGAACAGCTGACCGGCTCTCGCCGCATCATGACAGTCAGTTTTCGGCTTTCTCTACTGAGGTGCTCATCCGGTATAGACCAGGGCACAATCGCAGTAGTTCTCCCTTTACTACCCTAGCCGATGTAGCGGAACATAGGGTAGCAAGCACAGGAGCCGGGCAACCCAACTATTGACCAAAGACATGATTCGGAGCCAATGCATATAATGCTAAATTCGGGGTGCCGAACTATACTTATAAGAAGTGTTCGGACTTCTGTTGCCGTAATGTGGGGTGCTATAAAGCCCGTGGCAAACATCAAAACGTACCAAAGTGTACAGGTGCTACCTGATGGGGTTATCCACAGGGAAACTAAAAAAAAGGAAAAGAGAGAAAGAAAATAGAAAAGATGTAAACGTAAAAAACTGGGGTCCTACAGCCCAGCTACAAATTGTTTCCATTGTAATGTAATTAGTACGTCAAGGCGCATTGATACAAATAGTGCAACAAGCAACAGGCTATTTAACATGCTGAAACCAGGGGAGAGTTGTATGTGGGTCCTGGAAAACAGGTAGAGTTATCGTTAACGGAATCACCTAAAAAGTCCTCGTATGTCTGCGCTCCTTGCCATCTTGGTGTATTTATCCTTCAAGAGGACCGATAACCAGACCCCCCGATGGGGCCTGTAGAATTAAGACTTTAAAGAAAACAAGCAGAGTGAAAGTATGTGTGTATCCGATGTCGGTTGAGCCATGCCGTGGATCACAAGCTAGCTATGCCTCCGTCGATGCCCATGGAATTTTGAGTGCATAGTTATGTATGTGCGGCACATATGCCACCGCTTGATCAGGACTAACACGGAGGCTGGATTGCTAGTCGAGCTCTTGGCGAGCCGAGCTCTACTGTTGTAGAGTAGTTCAGACCCTCTTAAGGGTGTCCGAGGGCTTGGTAGCCGAATGAAGGTTCTGCTTGAGAAGGCCGCTTTGTACTTCTGCTGCTAGGGCAGTTGTGTGCTCTTCTGTACGGAGAGAGCGTTTCGTATTTCCACTGACTGTTATGACGCCGCGTGGGCCGGGCATCTTGAGCTTGAGATAAACATAGTGTGGTACTGCGTTGAATCGAGCAAACGCAGTTCGTCCGAGCAGTGCGTGATAGCCGCTGCGGAATGGGACGATATCAAAGACTAACTCCTCGCTTTGGAAGTTGTCCAGAGATCGCAAGACAACCTCTAATATGATTGAGCCCGTACAACGGGCCTCTACACCTGGAATGACTCCTTTAAAGGTGGTCTTTGTAGGCTTGATCCTTGATGGCTTAATGCCCATTTTCCCACTATATCCTGATAGAGCAGATGGAGGCTGCTACCGCCGTCCATGAGAACACGAGTTAGGTGGAACCCATCAACTATTGGGTCTAAGACCAGTGCAGCCGAGCCTCCGTGACGGATACTGGTCGGGTGATCCTGACGATCAAAAGTGATCGGGCATGATGACCATGGATTGAATTTTGGGGCGACTGGCTCTATCGCGTAGATGTCCCTGAGCGCATGCTTGCGCTCCCTCTTGGGGATGTGGGTAGTGTATATCATGTTCACCGTTTTGACCTGAGGGGGAAACTTCTTCTGTCCCCCTATTTTCAGTTGCCATGGCTCTTCGTCATCGTCCTCGCTTTGCGATCCCTTTTCCCTATTCTCGGTGTTTAATTTGCCGGCCTGTTTCAAAACCCAACACTCTCTATTTGTATGATTAGGAGGCTTGTCAGGGGTGCCGTGAATCTGGCATGGATGATCAAGTATGCGGTCCAAGCTAGATAGGCCCGAATTGTTCTTTTGGAATGGCTTCTTCCGCTCACCGTACTTAGAGCCACTGAATCCGGCATTGACCACTGTATCCTCGGTGTTGTCACTGTTGTTTAGCCACTTGTATCTATTGCATCGAGACTTTTCTTTGTTGCTTTTAACTTCAGGGATGCCGGTGTCACTTGCATTGTTTTTGCTACGGGCTAGCCAACTGTCCTCGCCCGCACAAAAGCGGGTCATGAGTGCCGTGAGGGCCGCCATGGCCTTTGGCTTTTCTTGGCCGAGGTGGCGAGCGAGCCATTTGTCGCAAATGCTATGCTTGAAAGCTGCTAGAGCTTCGGCGTCCGTACAGTCGACAATTTGGTTTTTTTAGTTAAGAACCTTGTCCAGAATTTCCTGGCAGACTCTCCGGGTTGTTGAATTATATGGCTTAAGTCATCAGCGTCCGGAGGTCGAACATATGTACCTTGGAAGTTATCGAGGAAAGCCTCTTCCAAGTCCTCCTAGCTGCCAATGGAATTTTCAGGCAGACTATTTAGCCAATGCCGAGCTGGCCTTTTGAGTTCTAGAGGGAGGTATTTTATGGCGTGGAGGTCATCTCCGCGGGCCATATGGATGTGGAGGATGAAGTCCTCGATCCACACCGCGGGGTCCATGGTTCAATCGTATGATTCTATGTTCATGGGCTTGAATCCTTCGGGGAATTCATGATCCAGGACCTCATCAGTGAAGCAATGAGGGTGTGCGGGGCCTCTATATCGGGCCGTATCATGACGCGTCTCTGATGGAGTCCGTCTGCGGTGTTCAGCCCACGCATGACTGGGTTTGTCACGTCCAAATAGGTGGTCGTTGTCATGTGTCGATGCGCGTCCTCACGATCCGTAGATTGATCTGGTATGTCCTGCTTTATTGTTCAGATTCTGCCAAACGTCATATGTATGGCCATGGGCTAATTTACCTCCGCCTGAGTGATGAGGCGGGGCGGGCTGATGTTCGGCATGAATTGCCATTTTGTCCCGACCACGTGGTGGTCGGTCGGCCATATTATGCGATGGTGGTATGTACTCCGGCGCCTCCACATCGAACTGAGGTAGCAACTCGCACTTTGGGTAGCTTTTGGTTGAGCGCTTGAGGCCATATTCTTTGGATGCTAGGACATCAGTCCATTTATCATTGAGCAGATCTTGGTCAGCTTGAAGCTGCTGCTGCTTCTTTTTCAGGCTCCTTGCCGTGGCTATTAGCTGGCGCTTGAAGCGCTCCTACTCAAGAGGTTCCTCGGGCACGATGAAATCTTCGGTGTCGAGGCTCACCTCATCTTCGGAGAGCGGAAGGTAATTATCGTCCTCCGAATCATCGTGTGTGGCCTGTTTAACATGGCTAACCTACTCATCTTCCCATTCATCATGTTTGTTTTCTTTATCGACGGGGTCTTCGTTGTCTTCAGCACCTTCTGGAGTGTCATCCTCTCCTGTGCCGATGTTGCTATCTTTACTACGGCGCGACTTAGAGCGGCGCCGCTGACGCTGGTGCTTGGACTGTATTCCGGAAGGTTTATCTTCAACTGGGTCTTCCTTATCGTCGCCGTTGTTCTCCTTAGGTGCATCCACCATGTATACGTCGTATGAGGAAGTGGTCGTCCAGGGTCCGATGAATGGCTAGTTCTGGGCCTCTTCTTCTCCGGCATCGTCGTCCATACCATTGATGTCCTCGGAGTCGTAATAAAGTTCGTCAGTCAAATCCTCGATCATGGCTATAAAGTGGGTGGCTGGTGGGAAGTAAAATTCTCCATCGTCAGCCCCTAGTTCGGGCTGGATATAGTTTGGCTGAGAGTCCTCCACCAAGGACATGTTTTTTAATGAGTTTAGCACATCGCCCAAAGGCGAGTGCTGGAAGATGTCTGTGGCACTGAATTTGAAGATCGATAAATGATCAAGCTCGGTGTCTGCGGGCTCGCGTGGTTCGGAACCTACAGCTGGAGACGAGTCTGGCATTCCGGTGGTATAGGCATCGTGTGGGACCAGGTTCATGCGCGGCTCCAACGCCGTGGAATCTGCGGCCTCTGTGGTGGGGTTAATTCTCCCGTCTTTGGATAATGCGGCCTGCTCCGGCTTTAGGGCCAGAGAGGTTACAGGAGCGATCTCCTGGATGCGGCCCGATGACAAATTTAGGTCATGATCATTGGGGTAACCGGGAGTGGCTACCGCAGTATCGAATCTAGCAAAGATTAAGTCTCCACGGATGTCCGCGGCGTAGTTCAAGCTCCCAAATCTGACCTGATGGCCAGGGGCATAGCTTTCGATCTGCTCCAGATGGCCAAACGAGTTGGCCCGTAGTGCAAAGCTGCCGAACACGAAGATCTGCCTGGGGAGGAAAGTTTATCCGCAGACAGCGTCATTATTGACGATTGAAGGGGCCATCAAACCTTTCAGCGATAGCACAGAGGAACTCTCAATGAAAGCACCAATGTCGGTGTCAAAATCGGCGGGTCTCGGGTAGGGAGTCCCGAACTGTGCGTCTAGGGTTTATGGTAACAGGAGATAGGGGACACAAAGTTTACCCAGGTTTGGGTCCTCTCTATGGAGGTAATACCCTACTTCCTGCTCGATTGATCTTGATGAATATGAGTACCACAAGATTGTAATGGCTAAACCCTAGAAGTCTAGCCTGTATGACTACGGTATTGAGTATATCCTTTCCAGACTACACCCTCTGGTTTATATAGACACCGGGGGGATCTAGGGTTACATAGAGTCGGTTACATAAGATGGAATCTTCATAGTTGTTCGCCAAGCTTGCCTTCCACGCCGAGGAGAGTCTTATCCGGACACGGGTACAGTCTTCGGTCTTCATATCTTCACAGCCCATCAGTCCGGCCCATAGATAACAAGTCGGACGCTCGAGGACCCCTTAGTCCAGGACTCTCTCAAATTACTTTCTTTTCAGCTCTTAGAATTTAGTTCTTAGTTTGAAGCAAACAATCATTGCTAAATAGCATTTCTGCAGTTTTCAACTTCAAAT
The DNA here is from genome assembly GCF_018294505.1 of Triticum aestivum. Taxonomy (NCBI): domain Eukaryota; kingdom Viridiplantae; phylum Streptophyta; class Magnoliopsida; order Poales; family Poaceae; genus Triticum; species Triticum aestivum. The sequence goes on from NC_057794.1 coordinate 193,102,484, forward strand.
CTGCCATGGCACAGTCATAATAGGGTTTAATTGATCATTCTTAGGGTTTCCCCTCTTTTATGATCACTATGCGGTCAGCATACGTGCTTCGTGTCATAATAGCACTGCTCCACCCATCAAGCTAAAAAAGCTTAGTTGTTCAAATACGAATCTGGTATTATGAGTCTTTTAATTGGTCAGCTAAATGTTCCTAATTTAGTTTCAAAAATGCATGTACGCCGCTTGGGTGTGGATCTATAGGGTGCCCACGATGGGCAGGGGCCCACCATTGGATTTTGGTTTGGCCCAGACCCCGATTCCCCTCCGTTCTGCTGCGCTTCTGATCTCTACTCGCCCCCAGCCACCTCTGTAGCGACCAGACCTCAAACGGTCCAATCTTGTGCTCCAGTGTCATCCCTGGATCAGTAATGCTGACACCGCACAGTACTTGAAGGATTTATAACAGAGTAGCAATCACACACTTATTACAACGAGTGTCTCAAAAGAGAACTTATTACAATAAATATGGCTTAATTAAGGCCAACTAATACTTATAACAACGGAAGGCTTGGAACATAAGTGAGTCCATCAACTCCAACGGCATCACTGAGTATAGAACCACGACCTAAAGGCACCTTACTCGTCGTCTGAAAAGTCTGCAACATGAATGTTGCAGCCCGAAAACGGGTCAGCACAGGGAATATGCTGGCAATGTAACACATAGAGAACAATGAACAGAAACAGGCTATACTACATGCATATATGGCTGGTGGAAATCTCTATGGTTATAGTTTTGCGTAAAGCCAATTTTTTCCTACTGCAAAGGAATAAATTTTATTTAACTATCATGGTAGTTGTTAAACATTGAGAGTGTAGACACCCTCTCAATCCCAATTAAACATCATCATTAGAAACCCAACAATATTAATTAGAGTAACATGATGAGATTCACATGATAATCCAAGTACTAGATACTCAAAAATTGTCCATAACCAGGGACACGGCTAACCATGATTAGTTTATACACTCTGTAGAGGTTTGCACACTTTTCCCCACAAGACTCGACCTCCTCCGTTGGGATTCTCGCACTACATGGTGCTTGAGAAATGGATGACCGAGACATAGTCTTTCAGAAGCGCTAGCACCTTACGATCGGGTAGACCGTTACACCTAATTTCCCCTACATCTGCTAGTCTACCACTATAAGAGTCCGCACGACTTAATCAACTATGCTAGAGCCCATAGTAGCTTGTGGCTGCACATGGAAGTTTCTGGTATGAATAATCTCATGATCCCTTTGAGCCTGGGTGGCGGTCCAAAAGAAAAACAGGCAATCGCTGGAATACCCAGGTGCCTCAGTCCACCCAGATGTGTGTTTAAGTTGCCACCTTAGATAAACCATTAATTTAACAATCTCACATCTTTCATGGAAACACTCACCCAATCCACGTCTACTAGCATAGCATAGCAATATAAGCAAATGTAGAAGTAACTCCCAGGGTTTGATAAAGAAACAGGTAATAGGTACTACCTCTTCTACTTCCCAAAACCCACAATTTAATTAGATCCTAATCATGCATTGTTTGAGGATTGATCTAATGCAATGAAAACTTGGTAGTAGGAGGTATGATCAAAGTGTTACTTGCCTTGCTGATGATCCGCGAAACCTAGCGATTCGAAGTAGCAAGCGGTGCACTCCGGGTACTCTATCTCAAACAAACAAGCATACAATAAGTACTCATCTAATGCACAGGTAAAACTCAAATAAGAGATCTAACCAGAGAGTTCAACTTAAGAACTCCGGTTTGCAAAAAGAATCAAATCGAACGAGGCAACGAAAGTCAAACGGCGAAAGAAACAAGCTTCGTTTACTAATCTGGATCTAAGTCAAATATTACAGAGGCAAAAACTCGTTTGAGTTGGTTAAACGGAAAGAGGGTTTCGAGATGAAACTCCAGGCGCTTGAATCGCCTGATTCCGATAAACGAGCAAAAAGTTATACTAGATTGAAAATCGGATCAGAAATCGTGATCAGAAATAATCGCGGATTAATCCGAGAAAAAGAAAAATGACGAACAGATTAACGAACGAATGTTCGTTATCTGGATCTAAACAATGAACATGTTCGTTAGAACGAATGAACGAGCGAACGCTCGCTAATTAACCTAAACCGGAAAAAACCGATCTAATAAAAAAATGGAAACTAAAAAACGAACGAAAACCGGTGAAAACCAACGGTTTTCTAAAAAAACGGGGACGGCGGCGGCGAGGCTCCGGCGGTGGTGGCGCAGGGCATGGGGCGGCGCGGTGCGGGGTGGCGGTGCGGCAAGGCGGCGGCGCGGCGCGGCGTCGGCGGCGGCGGCGGAGCTGGCTAGGGTTAGGGTTCCGGTGCGGCGGCTGGGCTAACGGGCTCGGGTCGGCGCTATATAAAGCCTGGCCAGAGGAGTCCAGGCCGAAACCGGCTCTAAGTCGGTTCACACTTTTTTTAAATAATTTCGCATAGAAAAACAAACAAAAGAAATACTAAACGGACTCCAAAAATCCCGAAATAAATTTTCCCCTCCTTCTAAAATCAGGCCGCACAGGATGAACATTTATTTGGGGCCTAAATGCAATTTTGAAAAACGTGCATTTTTCCTAAATTCAAATAAAATAGCAAATAAAACCAAAATAAAATCTTATTTGATTTTATTATTAAATCCTCAATATTTCTTTATTTTGGGAAAGTCATTTTATTCCCTCTCTCATATTTTTGTGATAGAAATAATTGAAGATAAAATAAATAAAATCAAATGATCCTATTTTCAAAATTTGAGAAAACTCAAATATGAAAATAACGAAATCCCCAACTCTCTCCGAGGGTCCCTGAGTTGCGTAGAATTTCTAGCATCAACCAAAATGAAAAAAAATATGATATGCAATGATGAGCTAATGTATAACGTTCCAAATTGAAATTTTGGGATGTTACAAACCTACCCTCCTTAAGATGAATCTCGCCCTCGAGATTCGGGTTGGCTAGAAAATAGGTGAGGGTGGTCCTTCAGCAGATCTTCCTCTCGCTCCCAGGTGGCTTCATCCTCGGTGTGGTGGCTCCACTGAACTTTGCAAAACTCGATAACCTTGCTGCGGGTGACTCGGCTGGCATACTCAAGAATCTTGACTGGTTTCTCCTCATAGGTCAAATCACTGTCCAACTGAATCGCTTCCAGCGGCACTGTATCTCTCAGCGGTATATCAGCCATCTCTGCGTGGCACTTCTTCAATTGGGAAACGTGGAACATGTCGTGAACTCCTGACAATCCTTCAGGCAATTCCAACTTGTAGGCTACTTCTCCCATACGTTCCAAAACCTTGTATGGTCCTACAAAACGTGGTGCTAACTTTCCCTTAACTCCAAAGCACTTAACTCCTCGAAGTGGAGATACTTGAAGATAAACTCGGTCTCCGACTTCGTAAACTATCTCCTTGCGTTTCGAATCTGCGTAGCTCTTCTGCCTGGACTGGGCTACCTTGAGCCTATCGCAAATCAATTTGACCTTCTGTTCAGACTCCTTAATCAGATCCAGTCCAAACAACTATCGGTCTCCAACTTCATCCCACGATAATGGGGTCCTGCACCTCCTTCCGTACAAGGCTTCGAAAGGGGCCATCTTCAAACTGGATTGATAACTGTTGTTGTAAGAGAACTTTGTGTACGGCAAATTGTCTTCCCAACTAGATCCATAATCTAGCGCACAAGCTCTCAGCATATCCTCCAAATTTTGATTGACTCTCTCGCCTGGCCATCTGTCTGTGGATGAAAAGCAGTACTGAACTCTAGCCTGGTACCCAAAGTTTCGTGCAACTGATTCTAGAACTTTGAGGTAAACTGGGTTCCTCTATCTAATTCAATGCTCCTTGGGACTCCATGCAGACATACAATCCTGGTCATGTATATCTTTGCCAACTTAGCACTGGTGAAGGTAGTCTTCACTGGGATGAAATGAGCTACCTTTGTCAAACGATCGACTACAACCCAAATCAATTCATAGCCTGAACGTGTTCTGGGTAATCCCGTAATAAAATCCATGCCTAACTTATCCCACTTCCATTCGGGTATTGGCAATGGCTGTAACAATCTTGTTGGCTTCTGATGCTCTGCCTTTACTCTCTGACATACATCACAAACTGCTACATACTCTGCAATATCCTTCTTCATTCCGGTCCACCAGAAGGTATCCTTCAAATCCAAATACATCTTGGTATTTCCTGGGTGAATCGAATATGGTGAATCATGGGCTTCCTGCAGAATTAACTTTCTGATCTCCGGGTCATTGGGCACATAAACACGGTCTTCAAACCATAAGGTATCGTGTTCGTCCTCACAAAATCCTTTAATTTTTCCTTTGCTCATTTTCTCGTTTATAGAGGCAACCTCCTTGTCAGTCTTCTGAGCTTCTCTAATCTTATCCATCAAAGTAGACTGAATCTCCAATGCTACTACATAGCCTCTCGGGACTATCTCCAAACATAGATCATGAAGATCCTCGGCTAACTCCCTTGGTACATCTCCCGTCATTAGGGTGTTGACATGGCTTTTACGGCTCAATGCGTCAGCTACTACGTTAGCCTTTCCGAGATGGTAATGCAATCTCATATAATAATCCTTGATGAGCTCCAACCATCTCCTTTGCCTGAGATTTAACTCCTTCTGCGTGAAAATATACTCCAAACTCTTGTGATCCGTGTACACCTCACAATGGTTTCCAATGAGAAAATGTCCCCAAGTCTTTAATGCATGCACTACGGCTGCTAACTCCAAATCATGAGTGGCATAATTCAACTCATGCGGCTTAAGTTGTCGTGAAGCATAAGAAACAACTCTTCCTTCCTGCATAAGCACTGCTCCAAGTCCTCAACGTGAAGCGTCACAATACACCTCATAATCCTTGTTCTGATCTAGCAAAATCAACACTGGTGATGTAACCAAACGTTTCTTCAACTCCTGGAAACTGGCCTCACATTCCTCAGTCTAGTTGGTATCCTTCTTCAACAACTCCGTCATAGGCTTCGCAATCTTCGAGAAATTTTCAATGAATCTCCTGTAGTATCCTGCGAGTCCAAGAAAACTCTGGATCTCTGCAACTGTTTTTAGTGCTTCCCAATTTGTCACAGTGTCAACCTTGGTGGGATCTACTGCTATACCTTCTCCGGATATAACGTGTCCGAGGAATCCAACTTCCTTCAACCAAAATTCACATTTGCTAAAATTGGCATATAGCTGATGTTCTCTGAGCTTCTCAAGTACCAAACGCAAATGCTCCTTATGCTCCTCTTCATTCTTCGAGTAAACTAGAATATCATCAATGAACACTACGACGAACTTATCCAAAAACTCCATAAATACTTTGTTCATCATGTTCATAAAATATGCAGGTGCGTTAGTCAGTCCAAATGACATAATGGTGTACTCGTACAGCCCATACCTGGTGGTAAAAGCTGTCTTAGGTATATCTTGTTCTCGAATCTTCAACTGATGGTATCCTGATCGCATATCGATCTTGGAAAATACCTTAGCTCCTTGCAATCGGTCAAACAGATCATTGATCATCGGTAGTGGGTACTTGTTCTTGATTGTTACTTCGTTCAATCCTCGATAATCAATAACCATCCTTAACGATCCATCCTTTTTCTCCACTAGAAGTACTGGCGATCCCCAAGGCGAAGAACTTGGGCGAATATATCCTTTATCTAGTAACTCCTTAATCTGCTTCTTAATCTCCTCCAAATCTTTTGCGGGCATCATGTATGGTCTCTTAGATATTGGCCCTGTGCCTGGCAAAAGATTAATTAAAAACTCAATGTCTCTATCCGGTGGAATGCTTGGCAATTCCTCTGGAAACAGATCAGGGAAATCCTTTACCACTGGTACTTCCTCTTGCACAAATCCCGTTAACAAATTTACTTGAGTCCTCTTCGGCACATGCCGGGATACATACTTGATCCTTCGTCCTTTTGGGGTGGTGAGCAAAATCGACTTACTGGCGCAATCGATGTTTCCTCCATACAACGATAGCCAACCATACCCAGAATTACATCCAAACCTTGTGATTCCAAAATGATTAAATCCGAGGGAAACACATGCCTGCCTATACTCAATGGCACTTGAAAACGTCCTTTACTAGCCATGTACTCCGCTCCTGGTGAGCTTACTAACATAGATGTTCTAAGAACTTTGGTGCGCAGGTTATACTTATCCGCAAATTCCCTTGATATGTATGAATGTGATGCACCAGTATCAAAAAGAACAAATGCAGTAAATGACTTAACCAAAAACTTACTGATTACTGCATCCGGCTGCTCTTAAACCTCCTCCACGTTAAAGTGGTTCACATGTCCCCTATTGAAAGGGTTCGGCTTCTTGCCAAAGCTTCCATTGCCATTCCCATTCTGGGCTTCAGGACATTCATTGGCATAATGTCTGGTCTTCTAGCACTTAAAGCAAGTGACTAGGCTCAGGTCTCTCTTGGCTGGGGTTGATGGGTTGGTACGGTTCTGGCCGTTTCTTCCTACATTCCCATTACCATTCTTGGGGCCATTATGATTGTGCGAGCTACCTCCTCCATGGGTATGCTGAAAATGTCCTCCCGATCTAGGCGTAAAACATGGCTTCTGGTGAGCTCTAGAATTGTACTTCCCTTGTCCATACTTCCTCCTGCGGTTCTCAATTTGCTGCCACTTCCCTTCAATCATAAGAGCACAATCTACCAACTCCTGGTAGTTGTTCAAGCTTGCTACCATCAACTGCATGCTCAACTCATCATTCAGTCCTTCCAGAAACTTCTCCTGCCTAGCTGCATCCGTAGCCACGTCATCTGGGGCATAATGTGCTAGTTTACTAAAGTCCTCCACATAATGGCAAACTGTCCGTCCTCCTTGGCGCAAGTTGCGGAACTCACGCTTCTTCATGGCCATAGCTCCTGCTAAAACATGGGCAGTACGGAAAGCCTGCTAAAACTGGTCCCATGTGACAGTGTCGATAGGGAAAGGGCTGTGAAATTTTCCCACCATGATGTTGCGGGTCCGTCAAGCTGATGTGCAGCAAACTTCACCTTTTCCGCATCTATGCATCCTGCTGTGGTCAATTCCCTAGCTGTCTTGCGGAGCCAATCATCTGCTACTACAGGCTCAGTGCTACTAGAGAACACCAGCGGATTCAACCTAAGAAAACGGGCTAAGTGGTCAACAGGTGGTGGTGGTGGTGGGTTGTTATCGTTGTTCCCCTGATTCTGATTCTGGACTAGCAACTGCATCAACATATTCTGCTGCTGGATCAACTGAGTCAGCTCCAGTTGGAAGGTAAATCTGGGGTCATGTCTCGGAGGCATCTGATGGGTTTAGAAAAGATGAGGTTTAAGAATAGAGAGGGGTCTAAAGAGAGAAAACACTACCCGTATGCACATGAGGCAAAAGTAAACATTTCACTTCATTCAATCAAACAAGGGCATACAATCGGTCTAACTATCGCAAAAGTGCTCGGACTACTATATTTACATGGTGGACTACTACTACTGATGGGGTGGTCTACTAGAAATATTCTTCGGTTGCAGACTCCATGATATCTGCTCCAGCTTCATCAACATGGTCATCATCACTATCGTTTGGGTCCAAGTCGGTGTCGTTGATGATGATGTAGTCTTCTGGGCGAATCTCCTTGGGTTCTTTGTCTTCTTCTACTAGTGTAGGGCCTCCCATAAATATTTCAATCTTCTTGATTAGGTTGTCATTCTTCTCCACTAGTACTTCGATTTCCTCTTCATAATCTTCACGGGTAGCCTTGAGTTCTTCCTCCAGTTCCCTGATTCTTATCCTTGCCATCTTCAGATCTATCATATCTGCGCACATCTGGTTCTCCTGACGTCGAATGTGCTGGTTTAGCTCCTGGATAAAAGCTGCAATTGATCTATCCTTCTTGGTGTTGATCATCTCCCAGTGCTCATCTCGACGCCCACATATCTGCTAGTCAGTATCCTTGAGATCATTGCGGTAAACTTCTCCAATACGTCCCATGGCAATGTGAGCTGCCATGCTCTTTCCTAGACTCCAGGTTGGTGTATCCTTCCTGGAACTTGAACTTGAATCATCTAGCGCTCCTCTTTCGGTAAAGTGTCGTTGTAGGTTCCGGTGAAGCTTGGTACTCCGATGTTCAGGTATCTAGTGACTTCCTTCAAATGACGTCCAAAGGGTGTATCTTCATCCGGTTGCGTGAACTTGTTCCTTGCATCCGCCATCCTAAAAGAGTAGAAAAGATGAGCAGTCAGAATGGAAAGAGTGAGTAGTGATCTAGGGCTTTAGCTTAGTGGTCGTGTCCTACAGTCAGCGTGTGCTCTGATACCATCTTGTAGCGACCAGACCTCAAACGGTCCAATCTCTGTGCTCCATGTCATCCCTGGATCAGTAATGCTGACACCGCATGGTACTTGAAGGATTTATAACAGAGTAGCAATCACACACTTATTACAACGAGTGTCTCAAAAGAGAACTTATTACAATAAATATGGCTTAAGGCCATCTAATAACGATAACAGCGGAAGGCTTGGAAGATAAGTGAGTCCATCAACTCCAACGGCATCACTGAGTATAGAACCACGACCTAAAGGCACCTTACTCGTCGTCTGAAAAGTCTGCAACATGAACGTTGCAGCCCGAAAACGGGTCAGCACATGGAAGATGCTGGCAATGTAACACATAGAGAACAATGAACAGAAATAGGCTATACTACATGCATATATGGATGGTGGAAAGCTCTATGGTTACAGTTTTGCGTAAAGCCAATTTTTCCCTACTGCAAAGGAATAAATTTTATTTAACTATAATGGTAGTTGTTAAACATTGAGAGTGTAGACATCATCTCAATCCCATTTAAACATCATCATTAGAAACCCAACAATATTAATTAGAGTAACATGATGAGATTCACATGATAATCGAAGTACTAGATACTCAAAAATTGTCCATAACCGGGGACACGGCTAACCATGATTAGTTTATACACTCTGCAGAGGTTTGCGCACTTTTCCCCACAAGACTCGATCTCCTCCATTGGGATTCTCGCACTACATGGTGTTTGAGAAACGGATGACCGAGACATAGTCTTTCAGAAGCGCTAGCACCTTACGATCGGGTAGACCGTTACACCTACTTTCCGCTACATCTACTAGTCTACCACTGTAATAGTTCGCACGACTTAATCAACTATGCTAGAGCCCATAGTAGCTTGTGGCTGCACACGGAAGTTTCTAGTATGAATAATATAATGATCCCTTTGAGCCTAGGTGGCGGTCCAAAAGAAAAACAGGCAATCACTGGAATACCCAGGTGCCTCAATCCACCCAGATGTGTGTTTAAGTTGCCACCTTAGATAAACCATTAATTTAACAATCTCACATCTGTCATGGAAACACTCACCCAATCCACGTCTACTAGCATAGCAAAGCAATATAGGCAAACGTAGAAGTAACTCCCAGGGTTTGATAAAGAAACAGGTAATAGGTACTACCTCTTCTACTTCCCAAAACCCACAATTTAATTAGATCCTAATCATGCAATTTTGAGGGTAGATCTAATGCAATGAAAACTTGGTAGTAGGAGGTATGATCAAAGTGTTACTTGCCTTGCTGATGATCCGCGAAACCTAGCGATTCGAAGTAGCAAGCGGTGCACTCCGGGTACTCTATCTCAAACAAACAAGCATACAATAAGTACTCATCTAATACACGGGTAAAACTCAAATAAGAGATCTAACCAGAAAGTTCAACTTAAGAACTCCGGTTTGCAAAAAGAATCAAATCGAACGAGGCAACGGAAGTCAAACGGCGAAAGAAACAAGCTTTGTTTACTAATCTGGATCCAAGTCAAATTTTACAGAGGCAAAAACTCGTTTGAGTTGGTTAAACGGAATGACGGTTTCGAGACGAAACTCCAGGCGCTTGAATCGCCTGATTCCAATAAACGAGCGAAAAGTTATACTAGATTGAAAATTGGATCAGAAATCGCGATGAGAAATAATCGCGGATTAATCCGAGAAAAAGAAAAACGACAAACAGATTAACGAACGAACGTTCGTTATCTGGATCTAAACGATGAACACATTCGTTAGAACGAACGAATGAGCGAACGCTCGCTAATTAACCTAAACCGGAAAAAACCGATCTAATAAAAAAAGGAAACTAAAAAAAACGAACGAAAACCGATGAAAACCAATGGTTTTCTAAAAGAAACGGTGGCGGCGGCGGAATCTACCTCGACGACGGCGGCGAGGCTCCAGCGTCGGGCGGCGGTGGTGCGGGGCATGGGGCGGCGCGGCGCAGGGCGGCGGTGTGGCAAGGCGGCGGCGCGGCACGGCGTCGGCGGCGGCGGTGGCGCGGCGGCGGCGGCGGTGGGGCTAGCTAGGGTTAGGGTTCCGGTGTGGCGGCTGGGCTAACGGGCTCGGGGTCGGCGCTATATAAAGCCCGGCCGGAGGAGTCCGGGCCGAAACCGGCTCTAAGTCGGTTCACACTTTTTTTTAAATAATTTCGCGTAGAAAAACAAACAAAAGAAATACTAAACGGACTCCAAAAATCCCGAAATAAATTTTCCCCGGCTTCTAAAATCAAGCCGTACAGGATGAACATTTATTTGGTGCCTAAATGTAATTTTGAAAAACGAGCATTTTTCCTAAATTCAAATAAAATAGCAAATAAACCAAAATAAAATCTTATTTGATTTTATTATTAAATCCTCAATATTTCTTTATTTTGGGAAAGTCATTTTATTCTCTCTCTCATATTTTTGTGATAGAAATAATTGAAGATAAAATAAATAAAATCAAATGATCCTATTTTCAAAATTTGAGAAAACTCAAATATGAAAATAACAAAATCCCCAACTCTCTCCGAGGGTCCTTGAGTTGCGTAGAATTTCTAGGATCAACTAAAATGCAATAAAATATGATATGCAATGATGATCTAATGTATAACGTTCCAAATTGAAAATTTGGGATGTTACAACCTGCCTCGCTGGCGACTGGCCATCCCAGATGGCATGACTCTAGGAGGTGATGTCGGACTAATAGGAGGTCAGGAGCCGCTCAACCAATAGTGTCACCGCTACCCGGGCGCGCCGCCGTGCCTACCTTCCCAGTCCATTCAGGGCTCAGGCCTGCAGCAGCCACTAAGCCAACCCGATTTATCCTGAGATACGTCCTCAACACTCAGCAGCCACTCCTCACCATCCATTTTCTAATTGATTCATTACACATTACGCAGGACTTTCATTAGGGTTTGTTGTGTAATGAGTGCTACCTACACTTAATGGTTCATGTGTATTTCAGTAATCTTTAATAACTATAAATTTCATAGGGTTTCAAAATTCCAGCCCTAGGAACAGACACTAGTCATGTTGGATTGTTGGTCATAGTGACATTGACCCAAATTACTACTGCATGCCAGGTTTGTTGACAATTTTACTTGTGTTTCTTACTCATTCGATATGATATCCAATTATTCACATCGATTAGTTGCAAACAATAAGTGCTAGACCAACTTCTTGGTTCAGATTTTGGACGGTCTCTTACTGTAGTTACAATTCAACATACTTGTCCTAGTAAGCTCACAAGTAATGATTTATTCGCTACCTCTATGCTTGCCTTGTCATATTTGTTGCCAATATTCTTTTAGAGTGGACCACCCTGTTTCAAAATACTAGAACCGCAGACAAGAGTTAATAGTATTTATCTGTGTGATCTCTTCCATCATGTGTGGGCAACGAACACTGCACTGTATAGAAAGAAAGTGTCATATCCACCTTTTACATAGACTACGATCTTTTACGTGGAATACAATCTGCCTACTTGCTTTGTGTCGCACTACCAGCACTCCGCCCTTGAAGATAAACATTATGCCACTCATAATTCCTTAGTTTATTTGTTCAAATATGAATTTGATATGATTCTAATGTTCCTACTTCAGTTTTGAAATGTGTGTCTGCGTCTTATAGAGACATAAGAGGTTCATATTTCTATGTGTGCTCTGGTTAGCATGGTTGGGGTGCACTTTGTATACGCAGGGGTTTGTAGAGAGACACTCTTCGAGTTGAATCCGCAATGCATTCCATAGATAATCTGACTACTTTTTATGTTTTCTTGAATCTCAGATACTGAACAGCATCATAATTGTTATGAGCTTGCGGATGAAAGAATAAAGCAGAAAAATGCCATGGCTGTCAAACTTGGCATTAAGGGATTGAAATCAAGTCTGAATGCAATGCAATGCAAATGCTCTCCACCTACAGATTCAAGCTCAAAGTGATCCTAACAATGGTTCTGAGCTAGAGGGAGACCTAAGTCAATGTAGCTCCCTAGTGGTGGAGTCAGAGGCAGATGCCCTATATTATTCACCCATCAAGGTGCTTGCTCTAACTTTCCAAGGTTATATTGGTCGCACATATCTTGCAACTGATGCTTTGTATTGCTTCTACTTTGTTGCACTGCTATTAGCTTAGTTTACACAATGTGTATGTGAATACGGCCTACGTATCCATTTTCAGTACACATTCCATCTGTCATCATACCATATTTATCCATTCAAATGTTGTTCCTGTATATCAGACATTCAAAAGGAAGAGGGCGAATGCTGATCATGGAGGAGCATGAACAAAGTATTTGGAAAAAGGTAGTGACACCTGATAAATCAAATAGCCCATTAGGTGTAGTTGCAATACCAGAAAACACGGTCACAACTCTAGGAGACTCTAGCCCTACTACACTGGTCATCTCTGATGCCCCAACTCAGCAAACCCCAACTATAGAAAACAGTATGATGATGCCAGTTGACATAGCACCATCTCTACGACACAAAACCCCCATTCCAGCAAAGAGTACACCAAATCCAGTTGCCAAATCCCTTTTCGAACGAGAGAGAGCCCCAATTGCATCAAATAGGGCCCATGTTCTACTTCTTCCCAATTTTGAAGAGGAAGCTTATATTGTTTTCAGGAACTTTGTGCGCATCTTTCCTTCATGGAAAGATTATACCATAGACAAAGAACAATTTGCAATCTTCCCTCGCAACTTATTTGTAAGTAATGTACTAATGTTATTCATGGTAATTACTTCATATGTTTCTGCTGACAGAAGACACAAGATTTCATTCTTTTAAATAGGCGAGGACCAAACTGGATAGTGAAGATGAGCAAGAGTTGGTTGCGCTTTTCAATCACTCGTTGTTGAAGTATCGTTCCTACCTGAGGCAAGCGCACTTCAATGGCAAGCCTCTAAATGAAATTTCTATAAAATCTTCGGTGCTACATTTATCGGGCATTGACTAGAATAATCTTGTTACACATTGGTCTTGTGTGCAGCGTAAGGTACTGTCTATGATATCACATCACAATTTGAACTACATTTCTACATGTGACTTAACGTCTCACTTGTATGAAAACTGTTTGCAGAAGAACATTCATTCTCAAGGGACCACAGAATATCGCAACTATACTGCACACTGCATTACTATTGTGAGTACCTCTTGCCCTGTATGACCATACTTACTTTCATAGCTGGTTGTTTATGTAGCATCACTGCACATGTTAGCATTGTTATCCTCCATTTGGTGGACATTATAAGATCCATATTGACTCTTACATAAATTTAGAATCAACCCAATTCTTTTGAAGAGGTTTAGCTCTGTAGTCCTCTTGTAAGGACCGAGCGTCGTCTATCACCATACTTACATTAACAGCTACTCCCTCCGATCCATAATATAAGTGCATTTTGTACAGTACACTAGTGTTCAAAACACTCTTATATTATGGGAAGAGGGATTGGTTCATTGTGTAGCATTCTACACCTTATCTCCCTCGCCCACCATTTACTAAAAAAATATCAGATCTATATTTAATCTTACCAAAAAGTTGAATACACAGACAATGCCAGTGCAGAAGTGTAGCATATTGCTCTTACCAGTACATTTTGTTCTGTAACACTTGTACTTCCAAGGATTGGTAGTTGATTATGTGGCATCAATCTGCATCGTATCTTCATTATCCTCTATCCCTCCAGTATTATCATATCTATAATTACTCTCTACAAAATGTAGAGTATAGACAATGCTTATGAAGAAGATTCTGTGTTTAAATTCTTGAGTTATCCTTCCCTTGACGTGGAGAAGGGCATTATAAAGCCGGTGTTAACTATTAATGTAAGTTAGTGCTTCTAAAGACTTTATCCTCATGCTGTTTAATTTGCTCATACTCCCTATTGTCAATTGTTGTTTACTTTGATGTTTCTATGAAAATGCATGTTCGCAACAACTGTAAGTTCCAACTTTTACTTGTAAAACCAAATTCCTTATTCATACCATGCACATTACTCAATACTCCCTATATGTATGCTTGTTTTTGTGGATCTATAATCCAGTGTGTGGTGAAGCATCCTATGTTTGCACCTTGTCATTTCCGGTTTTATCTTACTGATGTGGCTGATGATATGAACAACATCTCTTGTCTTTGCCCTTCATCTATGCTTGTCTTGTTGACATGGTAATCCAGTGGTGTGGTGAAGCTCCCCGCATTATGAACAACGCCAAATTATGCTATTGATATTTTGAACCTACTCTTTATTTTCTAATTTGAAATTGGATGGAATTGACAACACAGTTACCATGTTTGTTTATACACGTGCAAAACATGTCATCTCTCTGCTTGTTTCAGGGTGATATGCCTGATGGCATGCACAAGTCAGTTGAAGGCTATGAGACAAATGCAACATATATTGCAGCAAAGATGGCAAAACATCTTGAAGATAGTGAGACAACCCCAAAGTCATGTCTTGATCCAGTGTTCAAGTTACTTGAGACTAGCTGTCAAACAAGCCCACATAATTCGCTATCTTAATCAGTTCGACTTCTTCAGTCCCAAGTTCTAGCAGAAAGGCATTCTGCAACTCAACTTCAACTTGAAGTCCTATCTCCAAGAAAGATTGCAGAGAACACCAATGAGAACCTCATTGCTAAAAAGCTACACCTAGAAGCTATGACCGACATACTAGGCCGGTCTCACAACCTTGCTCAGCAGCTTGCGTAGCAGTTCCCGCAAAAGGCTAACATTTCTTGAACTATCTTGGAAGTGGTCTTGGTTCAGTATTATTTTGTTACGCTGCAATGGCGCCCAATTTTTGCAATTTGCTTCTTCGTTGCACTTTATGATCACTGGTGGCGAACTTCAATGCGTAGTGGATGTAATATACCATAAATCCTTTATTGTATAAGTGTAGGTTTATTCTAAGTTACTATGTCGTAATTTCTTTATTGTATAGAGTAGGTTTGTGCTTAATTCCTACTAGTAACATTCGCCTGGGCCAAAACATTCGCCTCTAACAGGCCTGCACATTAGCGGGCCACAAATTGGCTGGCCTGCAACTTTCTTGGGCCTGAAAGGCCATTGGGGCCTTCACGCTTTGCGCCAGGCCCACAACTTACACGGGCCTATATTCGGCCCAAAGTTCAGGTGGGCCTTTAGTGCACCCGACACTTAGTTGGGCCCATGTAGCTTTGAGCCATTAACAGGCTAAATATTCTGCTGGACTGTTATGGCCCAGAATGAACCGTGGGACTTTAGCAAGCTGAAATGCATGTTGGGCCTCAATTTTCACTAGTCGTCAACGGGCCTTCAGTAGGCTGAAATGTAGACCGAGCCATTATTGGCCCAGTTATATGATGAGCCATTACCAGGCCGAAACATATCTCGGGCCTTAGTTGGTCCATTGATATCATGGTCCTTTAAGAGGTCAAAAGCTTCATAGAGGCATCAACATGTCGAATTATACGATAGGCCTTTAACAGGCCCAAAGTCACATTGGGCTGAACTGTTTCCACCTTGATCACGGGCCATTTGTGGGCCAGATGTCGCATCGGGCCATATATAGCCCATGGGCAACACGGGCCATTCCCAGGCCGAAAGACACACTGGGATAAAATGGACCCATGTCTACATCGGGCCTCTAATAGGCCGAAATGTCATTGGGTCGTAATTGGGCCCAAAAATTTGGCGAAAAATTAATGGGCCATGTTTAAATAGGACGTTAGTGGGCTGGCCCACTAGTACCTGAGTAAATAATACAAGCCTTTGACCGGGTCGGCCTTTTTAACCTATATGGGCCTTTGTTGGGCCCTGCCACGCGTCGACGTATCATGGGAACGTCTCCTCCATTGGACGAATGACATCAGGCCCACCGAGGAGCCAACACGTGTTTCCTCCAGCCAATGATGATTTTACACGTGGAAAATCCCCATTGGTCTGGGCTATTAACGGGTTATCAGATCCAAACCGGAACCTAATAACTTAACGGTGACCTATTATAGTGGATGCCACATGTCGGTTACCGTTGACGAAAGCACTTCCATGATGCGCCATTTATCGTCATGGAAGTGGACACTTCTGTGATGATAATTTTGGTATTGTCATGGAACACTTGTGCGACATCACATGTATGACTATCTTGATTCTGTCATAAAATCGTCATGGATGTACATGCATGATAGAAAACATGACCTACTATGACAAACACGTATCAGCACGGAAGTGGTATTTTTACTGATAAGCTTCTAAGTAACATTTCCGTAGGATTTGTTCCTGTTCATGCTCAGGTAAACAATGTCTAATAATACCACCTACTACTTCTTATAAAGATGTGGGTCATCCCAAAAGTAATGTCTTAAATCATAAACGAATTTTTTTCTTTTGTTGGTATGTGAAACTATGTGGTATGTATTTAGCAACAATGTAATTAGAAAGTATACCGAGTAGTGTTATGAGAAACATTTATTACAGCTAATTGTTCATCAGTCAAACTATCATCAATAGGTAGTGGGTCATCAAGAATAATTTCTAACCTAGACATGTTATCAACTACAGGGTTCTCAGCTCCTTTCCTATCAGTGATATGTAAATCATATTCTAGTAGCAAAAGAACCCTCCTAATGAGTCTAGGTTTAGCATCTTTCTTATCCATAAGATATTTAATAGCAGCATGATTAGTGTGAACAATTACTTTGGAATCAACAATGTAAGATCTGAATTTGTCACAAGAAAACACAACTGCTAAAAACTCTTTTTCAGTAGTAGCATAATTTTGTTGGGCCCTATCTAGATTTTTACTAGCATAATGAATAACATTTAATTTCTTATCAACCCTTTGTCCTAGAATGGCACCAACAGCATAATCACTAGCATCACACATAATTCCAAAAGGCAAGTTCCAGTCAGGTGGTTGAATAATAGGTGCAGAAGTTACGGCTTTCTTAAGTGTTTCAAAGGCTTCTACACAATCATCATCGAAAACAAATGGCATATCCTTTTGTAAAATATTGGTAAGAGGCCTAGAAATTTTAGAGAACTCCTTAATAAACCTCCTACATAAACCAGCATGACCGAGAAAACTACGAATAACTTTAATATCTTTAGGACATGGCATTTTCTCAATTGCATCAAATTTAGCTTTATCCACCTCAATACCTTGTTCAGAAATTTTATGTCCCAAGACAATAACTTCATTAACCATGAAGTGGAACTTCTCCCAATTCAAGACAAGATTAGTTTGCTCACATCTCTGTAAAACTCGATCTAGATTGCTTAAGCAATCATCAAAAGAAGTTCCGTAAATGGAATGTCATCCATGAAAACCTCAACAATCTTTTCACAAAAATCAGAGAATATAGCAGTCATACATCTTTGAAAGGTAGCAGGTGCATTGCATAAACCAAAAAGGCATACATCCATAAGCATAAATTCCAAAAGGACAAGTAAAGGTGGTTTTCTCTTGATCAGGTTGTGAGACAGGTATTTGAGAAAAACCAGAATATCCATCAAGAAAACAAAAGCGTGTGTGCTTAGATAATCTTTCTAGAATTTGATCAATAAAAGGCAGAGGGTAATGATCTTTTCTAGTTGCTTTATTTAATTTTATGAAATCAATTACCATTCTATAGCCAGTGACAACTCTTTGTGGAATAAGTTCATTTTTATCATTAGGAACAACAGTAATACCTCCTTTCTTGGGGACACAATGAACGGGACATACCCATCTACTTTGCTTCCCCACATGGTCTCGGCAACCGTTCTCGCTTGACAAAAGGCTGGCGCATGCTACAGAGTGTTCATTGCCTTCCTTCGTCTTGGTCCAGATCCCCTTCTCGCCCTGAGAGACTCCAGATCCACCAAGACCCAAGCTTGCAGCTAATGGTGTCCGACAAGGCAAAGGCCGCATGCTCGCCCTCCTGGTACGATCCCGCCTTGGGCGCGCCCATGGTTTCGGAGAAGAACTTCGCCACCGCGCTCCTGATGGTGGCGGGCGACAGTAATGAGAGGGGAGAGACCACGCTTCGGGCAGGCTCTGCCAAGCCGGAGGCCTCAGGTAGTACCTTCTACCCCTTCTTCTTACACAGTGTCTTCGCGGGGCTGGTCCCCCCTTTCTCTGAGTTTGTCTATGTCGTCCTTCGCCATTGGAGCTCCACGCCCTCCATCTTCATCCAACTCTGTCCTCCACCTATAGATCTTCACCTTTTACTGCAAAGCATTCGTGGGGGTGATGCCGTCCGTGGTGCTGCTTCGCCACCTCTTCTACCTTCGGAACAAGGATGGCCCATGCTCGGGGTGCGCCAACTTCATTGCAGCCAACGGAAGCAATGCAATCTCGAGAGCCAGGAAGAAGGTGGATGGCTTCCGGAACAAGTGGGTCATCATGGATGTCAAGAGCCCCTACCCTCGGCCGGTACTGTCGACAGGGATGCCCGTGCCTCACGATGGGTGGAATAGCACGAAGCTCACCGACCCACGGGCGGAGCAGATGTTGGGGAGGATGGCGGCCGACCTGAAGCTTGACGATCCGAGGGTGGAGAAGCTGACGGTGGCCATGATCGTGAAGGAGTTCCTGTCGCAGCGCCTGGCTCCGCTCCAGGCGTGCTTCCGCCCTTTGTGGAAGCTCTCGGACGAGGGAGGCGACCTCCGCCTGCACCCGGATGCTTTGTCTGACGAGGAGCTAGACAAGGTTCTCCACCTCCTGGTTGCGGAGGATCATGGGTACCCGCCTGATACCCATCTTCCGTTGTACCACCACCCGGATGGGGCAAAGATCGCTGCCACCATGCCCGTCTTCAACGAGCGCGGTTTTGAGCCGTCGGCGCCTACCGGGGCCCCGGTGGTGGAGGCCCCAGTGATGGTGTCCTCCGGCCAGTCCGGCGAGGAGGAGAGGCCTGACTCGGAGGCGACCCAGGAGGGAGTGGGGGAGACTTCTCCTCCTCGCATGGTGGATCTTCTCCGCACCTTCCCAGATGACAACGACGAGGCCAATGAGCATTTGGTGAGGGAGTTGTCGAGCCCCGCCAGGGTCATGACGAGGTCCAGGGGCACCCCTCCGAAGAAGTCGTCGACGCGGGTCTTGAAGTAGAGCAGATCGGCGCTGATCTCCCGAGGCAACGCTTCTGCTCTGTCGCCAGCCGCTGCTGCCACAGGTCCGGCCGCCATGCCCTTACCTGCCCCTGGGGCTCGTGTGCTAGTGCCCCAGGCCGTGAAGCCTTTGGTGCTCCAAAAGAGGGTGAGGGAGTATGCGGCCATGGACCAGTAAGTGCTCCACCCTGATCCTTTGTTCCTGTCCTTGTCGTAGTTTCTTGATGTCTTCC
This sequence comes from Triticum aestivum, assembly GCF_018294505.1. Lineage (NCBI taxonomy): Eukaryota > Viridiplantae > Streptophyta > Magnoliopsida > Poales > Poaceae > Triticum > Triticum aestivum. The sequence continues at coordinate 193,122,151 of NC_057794.1, forward strand.
CTTGCATTGCTAGGCCACCGTCGGTGGTGAAGAAGAAGAAGAAGGGGGCAACCACAGCCCCTGAGGCCAAGCAGCCAGCTGCTGCCGCTCTTCCTTCGGAGCGGGGAGATGGCGATGGCTCCTGAGCCTCAGTGTCTGGGTCATCCTCGTGAGATCCAGAAGCCCGCCCTCAGGAGAAGGCGATCTCCACAGCCAAGCTAACTCCTGAGGCCTCCGCCCCCAGCTCACCTACTGAGGTCGCGAACTCTCAGGAGTCCCCGACTCCTTCTGTTGCTGCAGATCTGCAGACCCTAGTGCCGATGTCGTCTCTTCCCCCTTCCGTCGCACCGTTGGGTCATGGTCTCCCTGCTTCAGCTGACGCTCTGCAGGACGCCCTTATCACGCTGACCCTGCTTCGCAACAACCTTCAGGGTGCTGACTGCGGCTAGCGTCGGGGCGACTGGAGTTGATTGCGAGGTGGTTATGATTCGATGCATCTGTGAGGGCGGCATGGGGTCAGGATGTGGCAGCCTCTAAGGAGGGTAAGAGGTCCGCTCACCTGGCCGCAGCCACCGGCAAGGTGGTGTTGAAGGATGCCGAGGCCGCCAAGGAGCGCTGCCGGGTGGCGGAGGCCGAGCTGAAGACCCTACATGATGGACGTGCTACCGAGGCTTGCCAGCACGAGGTACGAGAGGAGAAGCTGAAGGCTCAAGAGGACGCGGTTGTCGGTCGTGACACCGAGCTGGAGCAGCTAGCACGGGCGCTGGTTGCGGAGTGCGGAGCGCGACCGCCTAGAGAAGCTGAAGGAGGAGGTGAAAGGGGAGAAGGCCCTGTTGGAGGCCAAGGCCATCATCCTTGCCAACGACCGTGCTGCCTTTGATTCTCTTGAGAAGAGATCCAGCGAGGCATTACGGGAACTCTATGGGAGGGGGTTGAAGAAGTCGTTGGTTCCCCCCGAGGAGGGCCCTGCCGAGCTACTCCATCAGCTTGTCGAGACACTCGAGGGCATCACCAATGGGGTTCGTGCCATGGTGGAAGGGGAAGGTCGCGCGCTCTCCTCCTCGTCTATGACGCGCGTCTTCAGCCACCTCCACCTTCATGACCCCAGCACCGACCTTGGAGCTCTGCTTGAACCTGTGGACGAGAAGCACTGTGCAGTTGTTGCCGATGCTATGAAGGACTTGGTGGAAGCCCTGCTGGAGAATTTCCTCGCCATCGACGTTGCACCTCCGGCCGATGGCACCGCTGCACCTCCATGCCTCCTGGATGCGATAAAACTTCTGTTTGGTATTTGAGGAACACCATGTCCTGTAATAATTTGCTAGGATTCCGCGATTTCCTTCCCGTTTGCTTGATGTTCTACGTCGGCATGGCTCGGCCCTGCGCATACCTCGGTCACCATTGGGTAGTCCGGATCGCTAGGACGATACCAAGGGATAAGGGGCTACGTGACTAGTTAGGCTCCTGAGTCGCGATGCTCAGGGGTCCCCCTTGACACATAAACGGCCTGCGGGAAGGAGATGCGAAAGTAGGCCTTAGTGTTCTGCGTCGGCAGGGCCCGACCCCGCGCTTACCTTAACCGCCGTTGGGTCGTCCGGATCACCAGGACGAGACCAAGGGGTGAGGGGCTACTGAACAGTTAGGCTCCTATGTCGCGATGCTCAGGAGTCCCCCTTGACACCCAAACAGACCTCATACCTTTCCTCGCCGAGGTCCCGCTCGGGAGGGACGCACTACGACCAGGTCCGAGGGACCTGGCAGGGTGGCGTGTGCTAAGCGTGACCTAAGCGCAGCCCACGTGCCCATAAATGCCAGATTACGGGTTCCGAAAAACCCTTGTGAGGTTTGAACTCTAGGGTGCGCACGAAGAACACTCTCTTCCTAGCTTGCTCGCTCAACGATCCCACGGCCTAGCTCGATGGACCCAAAGAATAAGAGACACGAGAGTTTATACTGGTTTGGTCCACCTTGTGGTGTAATACTCTACTCCAGTGTGTGGTGGATTGCCTCGAGGGGCTGAGGATGATATAGTACAGTGGGTGAACAACCTGCGGAGGTGAGGCGTTCTTGGGCTCAATGAGCTGGTGAGCTCGTCAGGGTGGAATGAATCCCATGCCTCTCTATGGTGGTGGCTAAGTCCTATTTATAGTGGCCTTGGTCCTCTTCCCAAATGTTTAGGGGGAAGGGTTCCCACAACGGCCAAGTTTGAAGGGGGACAACTAGTACAAGCTATCCTGACAAAAGTAGTCTTCGCCTACCAAAGGCTCTGGTTGTGACGCTGCTGTGGGCTCCGTGATGACCTCCGTCCTGGCAGTATTGGTCTTGTTGCACCGATATGGAAACCTTTGACTGATGCCTCGGGACCCCACGCATGCGCTTGCCTCCTTAGCACCAAAGAGGAAACTAGTACACTGCGCCTGCTGGTGCCCGCGAAGCCTTGGTCATCATGGCTCACGTCACACGAACCTCACAGGATGCCCCTTGCATATATTTCCACTCCTCGGTAGCCGGCCTAGTGAGGCCACCCCCTGGGAGGTCTTGGTGTCGTCCGCCTCACGAGGCTTGGCCCCTCGTGAGGGTCTTGGGTGGTCGCTGCTAAAGTTGGGCCTTACCAGGGCGTTGGTGGAGCCATGCTCGCAGGCCGCAACCAGGCAAGTCTGGTTACCCCCAGTCCCAGAACGCCAATAGTAGGCATGAACTCTCGCCGCATAGCTCTCCTTGTCTAGGGCCAACTCATGTCGTAGCTCTCCGAAGGTGTGTTAAGCCACCATGTCGACGTGTAGTAGTGGAAGTTCGTTGTGGCACACTTCTCTTGATCTTTGGGAGGAACTTGATGTAGCTTTAGGTAGTCGTCCATCAGGCGCTCCCACTCAAGAGACTCCTCGGGTTCTTGAGTCCCATAGAAAGGAATCTTGTGGTCGGTGTCGAGGTCGTAGTAGCTCGTGGAAGTCACGAACTTGAGCTTGGGGAGCTTCTCCTGAGAGTAGTCTTGGGGTGCTTGTTGGCGAAGATGTCGTATGTCCATAGGCGAAGATGCCTTGAAGTCGCTTGGTGAAGATGCCAAGGAAAATGGTGAAGTCGTAGAGCGGTGGTTGGTGTTGAGCACTTGACCTTCACGTTCTCGTCAGTGGTGGTGTCAATGTCGATGTGACCTTGCCGGAGATGGTAGCTCGGAAGAATGTGCTCTTGAGCGTGTTCTTGAAGATGATTAAGATCTCTTGGAGGATTTGATGAGGGCTTTGATCTCCTCCATTTGAGCATCCATCTTGGCATCCAAGTTGTTTTTCATGGCGTCGAACTCGTTGTTGTTGTTCTAGACTGAAAGAGGTGTGCTTTGCCTATCCATCACAAGACTCGAGCAAATGTGAGTGGGAGAAAGAGAAGAACTAGACCAATGTACCTTACCCGATGTTGAAGATGGATCAATGATCACTCAATAATGTATCAAGGAAATAGCACAATTGGTACATGATCTTGTCAATTCTCACACCTACACAAGTAAGGCTTATGGAGTAGTTGGTGAGGATAGTGGCACAAAAATTTGATGCAAAATGTTAGCAAGAGTCAATAAAGTTGAAAGAGATTCACAAATTTGCAACCAAAACAAGTAGACCAATAGCAATATGTGGCACACAGAAACACACACACAGATAGATAAATGGGGTCGTGCAACCAAGGAATGAGCACAAAATGTGGAATCCACGAAGAACACTCATGTTGCACAACTCAAGAGATACGCTAGCACGATTGCTCGATAGGCGGATACAAAACTTGTGCACAACCTATAAGATGCAAAATTTATGAACTTTCCATGCCATGTATGCTATGTGTATATGGTTCCCAGTGTTTCTCTCAAGATGATGCAAGATGACCGGATATGACAATCTTATATGCAATGTGGTATGATGCTATGGCTATTGCTTACAAGCTCTTTGTTTCTCTTTGCTTAAAAGCTTATTATTTCTTTGTTTCTCTTTTTTTGATATGGCCGCATATGCGAAATGCACAAACCAAGATAGCAATTGCGATTATACAGGAACAATCTTGTGACACAAGGGATTATATGACACCAAGATGATATCAATGGAAGGTGTCGATCGATGATCACTAATGTGCACAAGTAACATTGCCGGCAATACTCAATGGCTAGTATCGGTAGGCAAGTGATGCAAAATGGGCTAGGGGTTAACAATGCAATGTCAAGAATGAATGTACAATGATGGGATACCACGATACCAAAATGATATAGAGGTTACCATTTTTGCTTATGGTTATGGTGTCAACATGGTGAAGTGGTCATTGTAGATGCCGAATCAATGGCGATGATGAGAGGCGGTTCTCTTGATGGAGAACCATTCCTAATTAGCCGAAACACCTTAGGAAACGAAAAAAAAACTGTGAACTCAAAAGCCCAAATGGAAAATGTCAAATGATGGTAACAGAATGTGGTGGTGGTTTCAAAAGCTCAAAGGGATTGTGGAAATGCAATGATGGGTTTTGGAGTACGCAATGCGGAAGTGGAGGCTATGGTGGTGCACTGTATACGATGTCGGAGTTGAAGTCAACGTCCCTAAGTAGCCTAAACACCTTAGGAGACACAAACTAAAACTCGGGCAAGCTCAAACAAAATTGGGTTAAGTTGCGGTGGTGGAAGTGTATGGTGGGCAAGGTTATCCGGTAGTTATGGTGGAGGTTTATGAAGAAGTAATTGCCCCTAAGTATCCAAAACACCTTAGGAGACCCAAATCACAACTCAAGCAACCACATGCAATGGGGATGAAAATGGGGTAGGTTGCGGAAGGCTATGGTGATATTGCGGATCATATGGTGGTAGGCCTAGGAAAAGATGCCAAAGATCCAAAATTTTGTGGAGTCAAAAGGTGTTTAAACCAATGTGAGGACCTCGGGCACGTCGATAGCTTCAAAACAAGCCAAAGAACACTCAAATCGGAGTTCGGAGCGACAAGTTATGATGAAAACGGTGAAAGAGGCCGATGCTGAAATTTTGGTGTAATGTCTCTGGTTAGGCCGGAAGTTTCAGGCTTAGGGCCGGTACTTCCGGGGGGTGGCCGGAAGTTCCGGGGGTCGCGGAAAAAGTGCGGGGAGTATGGGGATTTTTGGGGTAAACTTTCTAGTTAGCCCGGAACTTCCGGGGTAAGGACGGGAGTTCCAGGGGAGTCCGGAAGTTTCGGGGGTCGTGGAAGTTCTTCCGAGACGAACCCTAAATTTGATATCTCAGAACAGAGGCGGAGAAACACGGTTTTTCAGGGAAAAATTAAGAAGATTTCATGGATGGAAATGGGGGAAAAGATGGGGAAGGATAGATCAACATGAAAAACAACGAATCCATGGATCAAAATCAACAAAAGATCATTCAAACCAACAAATTACAAAAACAATTTGGGGGCTATTTTTGGTGGGGATTTTCGAATTTAGGACGAAATCAAACAAAACAAGGCTAGAAAAATAATGGGGGAGACTCCAAATTCATGATCAACGTGAGTCATGATACCAAGATGATCTAGGGTAGAACCCTATATGCCCAATCTTTCATGATTGGGGCGGATCCCGCGAAGAACACAAAGAACACGAGGGGAAAACACAAGGGGAAACACGAGAGGATTCACTCAAACCAACAAGATACGATTACACATGTGCTAGATCCTCGAAACACAAAGAGATACACGATCCACGATCAACAAAGGACGATACAAGTAGAAAGTTCTTCTCCATGAGGAGGTCTTGAGGGGTCTTCCCATGAGGGGTCTTGAATCCACTTGGGGATCTTGTCCGTAGAGGTTGTGAACTCTGATGGAGAAGAGATCAAGTGGAGATAAAATCTCTATCTCAAATGAGATACTACTTTGCTAACCCTAGAATGGAGGTGGAGGATGAGTATATATAGTAGTAGCCACGAAGGGGTAAGTGAGGGGCGAAAGGGTACATGGGCCTTGGCCCGAGTCTCTGCGTGCAGGCAGGCCGGAAGGTCTGGGCAGGGTCTGGGCTATCTAGAGAGTTGGCACACTCTTGGACAACTTCGGTCCGGCGGGGCCGGAAGTTCCGGGATGGCCGGAAGTTCCGGGGGTCGGAAGTTCCAGGCAGGTGGCCGGAACTTCCGGGCTTTCCATAAGCTTGTCCATGCTTCTTATTCCTTCTCTTCCACGCTTGCCTCGCGGATGGTGTAGTTGTTCCTTGCGCTTGCACTCCTCCTCAACATTCGTGAAGCTCCGACAATACATATGCATGCACGATGGAGGGTCAAGTAGTATACCATCCTCGAAGGGGTCAAGTGAACACGTGTAAAGGTGATGATTCACCTTTATGTATGTGAAGTAGATGTCGCACGTGTCACTTGCCGAATGAACTCTTGACATGGTGATGTCCTTAGGATGCTCCGCATCAACTTTGTCATTCCTAATTATCCAAATATTCCAGCAAGCAATGAAAACCACTTCAGTGAAGAATGGCTTATCAAATTCCCTTCTAGCTTGAAGGAGCACCTCATGCATTGAACCACCATTTGACCAATCAATCTGAAGATAGTTCCACACCCTCACGATAAAATTGCAGTTAAAGAATAAGTGATCCCTTGTCTCTTGTATGCAGAGGGCAAAGCACACAATGCACCCCATCCTCAATATGCCAATGCCTCCTTTCCACCATATCCCTTGTGTTTAATCTATCCATAATGAGCATCCAAGAAAACACTTTTGTTTTCATAGTGTAGCCAGATTTCCATATCCAATTAAGAAGAGGATGAAAGGATTGAGATGAATATATGTGTGAGTAAAACATCTTTGGTTTGTAATCCTTTGTAGATCCCTGCCAATACCAAATGTCCTTCAATCCTGAAATTCTACTATGAGTCCCCATCAGAGATTGTATGGTGATTAGATCCTCATAAGCCTGCTCTGACAGTGGAAGGTGAAATCTTTCAAAAAGGTCTTGAGTATAGAAAACCTCTTTAACTGTTATCCAAGGATCCTTAGCATAGGAATATAATATAGGATACCTGGTCTTCAAAATAGTAACCTCCTCACCAATTTTCTTGTGATCAGACCAAAAAAGTGTAGTATCTCCCTCATTAATCTGGACCCATTAAGAGTCTCTGAATTGATGCATTACTTTGCAAATGTCCCTCCACCAGAAAGATCCACAATCACTTTTTGCATGTGGCACCTGCCATGATAGTAAGAATCCCATATTAAAGATATGCATGGCAGATATTTCTTATTCAAAAAATTGTTTGCATGCTTCAGTAGAAGAGCAATGTTTTGCATCCTCAGGTTTAGGATTCCAAGCCCCCCTTACTCTTAGGCCTACAAAAAAGCTACAAAGAGGGCATGGATGACAAGGCAGAATTCAGAAACTACAATCTTTCCCCTTGGTTATGAAAAGAGGAACTGGTAGACATCCTTCTTTCCATACAGTCCACCATAGGCATGAAATCAATCATCTTTGGTGTGGTAGTTCCTACTGGTAGACCTAGATATATAAAGGCATATTCCCAATTTGACACCCAAAAGTTGTGGCAAGCTCAGTCATAGAGGTGGGGTCAACATTTATTGCGATGGTGAATGATTTATGATAGTTCACATCCAGCCCGGTTGACTGAGAAAAGACCTTGAGCATGTCCTTTAGAGCAATGAGCTGAGCTTTGTCTGTAGGAAAAATAATTAATGTATCATCTACATATTGAACAATTGGGTAATCCTGATCATGGCAGGGTATAGTTAACTACAGGATGCCTCTTATGTGCATCTCATTGTCCACTGTCTGTAGTAGATCAGCAGCAAGGACAAAAAGAAGTGGAGAGACAGGGTCACCCTGTGTAACTCCCTTTTTGCAAAGAAACTTCTCCCAGGCAAACCATTGAGTAAGACTAAAGATGTGCCAATAGAGAGCAACTGTTGCATCCAAAGAATCCATTTCTCATTAAAACATTTATATCTCAAAATTTGAACAGTGGCCTCATGCTCCACAGAGTCAAAAGCTTTCTCAAAGTCAAGTTTAAGTATGACAATAGGTCTCTTGGACTGATGGCACTGATGTAAATACTCAAAGGTCCAACCGATGTAATCCTGAATTGTTCTGCTCTTAAAAATTCCATATTGGTTCTTATGAATGCATTGAGTGATCATACCTTGGAATCTATTAGCTGCCTTTTTTGATAAAAACTTCAAGCCCATCCCAGTCAAGGAAATAGGTCTATGGTCTCCAACTTCCTTTGGTACTGACTTTTTACGGATTACTATGATGTAGGACCCATTAATATTTTCAAGAGTAGCAGTACCATCATAAAAAGCTTGAGCTAACTCATAAAAATATTTAGAAATGATGTGCCAACGTCTCCTAAAGAAGAGGCCATTGAAGCCATCAGGACCAGGAAGTTTATCTATTGGCATGTGTTTCATAGTGTTATCCATTTCTTCCTTCTCAAAAGGTTTGGTTAGCACATCAACCCCCTCCACATGAGTGAGTAAAGCAGATAAATCAAAACCCATCAATATTCCTCTTGAAACTCCCATTTTGTTCTTAAAACAATTCCATATAACCCCCTCCATCTGAGAGTGTTCTGTGACCATTGTGCCATCAGGTAACCTCAAACTGGCAATTGAATTTCTCATGTGTTTCTCAGTGGCCAATGCATGAAATAACTTAGTGTTTGACTCATCACCACAGCTAGCACTAACAGTTTGTTTATGACAATCTATAGTAGCATTGATAGTGTTCAAGAAAGGTCTACCAAAGATAATGCGACAAAATTCATCTTCTGGGGAACCAAGAACTAGAGAATCAGTAGGATATTTTATTTAACCACACAATACTCAACATGTCGAGCAATCCCAAGTGGTGTGATGGTGTTTCTATTAGCAAGTTTAATAGTAACATCTATATCTTCTATTTCAGCATGTGCTATGTCATTCGTAATTTCTTGGTATAAACTAAAAGGAATAGCACTCAAACTAGCACCTAAATCACATAAACCATGATAATAATGATCTCCTATTTTAACTAAGACAATAGGCATGCCAACAATAGGTCTATGTTTATCTTTTTCATCGGGTTTGGCAATTCTAGTAGTTCAGAACAGAAATAAATAACATGCCCATCAATATTTTCTACCAAGAGATCATTAACCATAGCAACACTAGGTTCTACTTTGATTTGTTCTAAAAGTATAGGTGCTTTGGTATTACTTTTGTGAACCATAGTTGAAACCTTAAGATGTTCCTTTATCCTAACAGGGAAAGGTGGTTTTTCAATATAAGCGGTAGTCACAATTGGATCAACATTGTAAATGATAGTTTCATCTTTAGCTATTACCGGTCCTTTAGTTTCTTATTTAATAGGGGGGTGATATTTAAACCACATCTCCTTAGGGAGATCAAAGTGAGTAGCAAATGATCCACAAAGAGAGGCTACTATCTCAGAGTCAAGTCCATATTTAGTGCTAAACTTTTGAAAAGCATCTATATTCATAAAAGATTTAACACAATCAAACTCAAGCTTAATACCTAACTCTTTACCTTCATCGAGTTCCCAATCTTCAGAGTTGCGTTTAATTCTTCCTAAAATATCCCACCTGAATTCAATAGTCTTCTTCATAAAAGAACCAGTACAAGAAGTATCGAGCTTGGATCGATCATCATGAGAAAGTTGAGCATAAAAGTTCTAAATAATAATTTCTATGGAGAGCTCATGATTGGGGCATGATTATAACATTGACTTAAGCCTCCCCCAAGATAGAGCGATACTTTCTCCTTCACGAGGCCAAAAATTATATATATAATTCCGATCACGATGAACTAGATGCATATATAGGATAAATTTTTTGGTGAAATTCCAATTTCAATCGATTCTAGTTCCAAGATCCAATATCATCGCATAGCCTATACCATGTCAATGCCTTTACCTTCAAAGATAAAGGGAAAACCTTCCTCTTAGTTTCATCTCCGGATAAACCTGCAAGCTTAAATAATCCACAAATTTCATCCACATATATCAAGTGCATATCAGGATGTTCAGTTCCATCTCCTGCATAAGGATTAGCTAGTAGTTGTTCTATCATACCCGAAGGAGTTTCATAACCAATATTTTTAGTAGGTGCAGTAGCTTGAGGGGAAACTAATTGTGGTTCTGGTCGGGGTGAAGATACCCCGAACAAACCCCTCAAAGGATGGTTCTCCATAGTAACAAGTGGCAATAAATTTCAGCACGTATAATTTTTTTCCTTACCAAGAGTGCTTCACTCCCCGGCAACGGCACCAGAAAAGAGTCTTGACGACACACAAGTATAGGGGATCAATCGTAGTCCTTTCAATAAGTAATATTTTCAAACCCAACAAGGAGCAAAAGGAAATGAAAAGTGGTTTTTAGCAAGGTAATCTCTGCAAGCACTAAAATTGTTGGTAATGAGTAGTTTGATAGCAAGGTAATTTGTAATGAGGAAGTAACGGTAACAGTAAATAAAGTGCAGTAAGGTAGCCCAATCCTTTTGTGGCAAATTGCTACCTCTTGAGCATGTGTTGGTTTTCCCTTAAAGAGGAAAGGGTGATGCAGCAAAGTAGCGTAAGTATTTCCCTCAGTTTTGAGAACCAAGGTTCAATCCAGTAGGAGACAACACACAAGTCACCTAGTACATGCACAAACAATCAAGAACCTTGGAACCAAGACGATAGAGGGGTTGTCAATCCCTTCACAGTCACTCGCAAAAGTGAGATCTAATAAAGATAGTAAAGTAAATATTTTTGGTATTTTTGTTGTATAGATTGGAAAGTAAGTATTGCAAAATACTAAACAAGATGCGATGTAAATAAAAGAGATGCAATATAATAAGAAAGAGAATCGGGGGCCATAGGTTTCACTGGTGGCTTCTCTAAAGATAGCATGTATTACGGTGGGTGAACAAATTACTGCCGAGAAATTGATAGAAAAGCGCATAGTTATGAAGATATCTAAGGCAATGATCATGAATATAGGCATCACGTCTGTGTCAAGCAGATCGAAATGATTCTGCATCTACTACTATTACTCCACACATCGACCGCTATCCAGCATGCATCTAAAGTATTAAGTTCATAAGAACATTGTAACACATTAAGCAAGATGACATGATGTAGAGGGATAAACTCAAACAATATGATATAAACCCCATCTTTTATCCTCGATGGCAACAATACAATATGTGTCTTGTTGCCCCTACTGTCACTGGGAAAGTACACCGCAAGATTGAACCCAAAGCTATGCACTTCTCCCATTGCAAGAAAGATCAATCTACTAGGCCAAACTAAACTGATAATTCGAAGAGACTTGTAAAGATATCAAATCATGAATATAAGAATTCAGAGAAGAACCAAATAATATTCATAGATAATCTTGTTCATAAACCCACAATTCATCGGATCTTGGCAAACACACCGCAAAAGAGTATTACATCAAATAGATCTCCAAGAACATCGAGGAGAACTTTGTATTGATAATCAAAGAGAGAGAAGAAGCCATCTAGCTAATAACTATGGACCTGAAGGTCTGTGGTAAACTACTCACGCTTCATCGGAGAGGCCATGGTGTTGATGTAGAAGCCCTCCGTGATCGATTCCCCCTCCGGCAGATCGCCGGAAGAGGCCCCAAGATGGGATCTCACGAGTACAGAAGGTTGCGGCGGTGGAAAAGTGGTTTTGTGGCTCTCTGTGATCGCTCTAGGGTATAAGAGTATATATAGGCGAAAGAAGTACGTCGGTGGAGCTACGAGGGGTCCATGAGGGTGGGGGCGTGCCTACCCCCCTGGGCGCGCCCTCCTGCCTCGTGGTCTCCTCGTGGAGTTCCAAACTTCGACTCCAAGTCTTCTAGATTGCTTTCGGTCAAATAAAGATCATCACGAAGGTTTCATTCCATTTGAACTCCGTTTGGTATTCCTTTTCTGTGAAATTTTAAATAGGCAAAAAAACAGAAACTGACACTGGGCCTCCGGTTAATAGGTTAGTCCCAAAAATAATATAAAAGAGCATATTAAAGCCCATTAAACATCCAAAATAGATATAATAGCATGGAACAACCAAAAATTATAGATACATTGGAGACGTATCAAGCATCTCCACGCTTAATTCATGCTCGTCCTCGAGTAGGTAAATGATAGAAACAGAATTTTTGGTGTGGAATGCTACCTAACATAATTACAATGTAATTTTATTTATTGTGGCATGAATGTTCAGATCTAAAAGATTCAAGACAAAAGTTTAATATTGACATAAAAATAATAATAATTCAAGCATACTAACAAAGTAATCATGTCTTCTCAAAATAACATGGCCAAAGAAAGCTCATCCCTACAAAATCATATAGTTTGACTATGCTCCATCTTCGTCACAGAAAATATTCAGATCATGCACAACCCCAATGACATGCCAAGCAATTGTTTCATACTTTAGTATTCTCAAACTTTTTCAACATTCATGCAATACATGAGCGTGAGCCATGGACATAGCACTATAGGTGGAATAGAGTGGTGGTTGTGGAGAAGACAAAAAGGAGGAAGATGATCTCACATCAACTAAGTGTATTAATGGGCTATAGAGATGCCCATCAATAGATATCAATGTGAGTGAGTAGGGATTTCCATGCAACGGATGAACTAGAGCTATAAATGTATGGAAGCTCAAAAAGAAACTAAGTGGGTGTGCATCCAACTTGCTTGCTCACAAAGACCTAGGGCATTTTGAGGAAGCCCATTATTGGAATATACAAGCCAAGTTCTATAACGAAAATTCCCACTAGTATATGAATGTGACAAAATAAGAGACTCTCTATCATGAAGATCATGTGCTACTTTGAAGCACAAGTGTGGAAAAAGGATAGTAGCATTGTCCCTTCTCTCTTTTTCTCACCCTTTTTTTGTTTGGCTTCTATGTCCTCCTTTTTTTTCATTGTCTTCTTTGGCCTCTCTTTTTTATTTCCTCACACGGGACAATGCTCTCATAATGATGATCATCGCACTTCTATTTATTTACAACTCAAGGATTACAACTCGATACTTAGGACAAAATATGACTCTATATGAATGCCTCTGCCGGTGTACCGGGATGTGCAATGAATCAAGAGTGACATGTATGAAAAACATTGTGAATGGTGGATTTGCCACAAATACGACGTCAACTACATGATAATGCGAGATAATATGACAATGATGGAGCGTGTCATAATAGACGGAACGGTGTAAAGTTGCATGGCAATATATTGTAGCGACCAGACCTCAAACAGTCTGATCTCTGTGCTCAGGTGTCATACCTAGATCAGTAATGCTGACACCACACAGTACTTGGAGGATTTATAATAGAGTAGCAATCACACACTTATTACATCGAGTGTCTCAAAAGAGAACTTATTACAATAAATATGGCTTAAGGCCATCTAATAACGATAACAGCGAAAGGCTTGGAAGATAAGCGAGTCCATCAACTCCAATGGCATCACTGAGTATAGAACCACGACCTAAAACTCCTTAATCGTCATCTGAAAAGTCTGCAACATTAACGTTGCAGCCCAAAACAGGTCAGCACATGGAATATGCTGGCAAAGTAACACATAGAGAGTAATGGAATGAAACAGCTATACTATATGCATATTTGGCTGGTGGAAAGCTCTATGGTTACAGTTTTGCGTAAAGCTTATTTTTCCCTACTGCAAAGGAATAAATTTTATTTAACTATCATGGTAGTTGTTAAACATTGAGAATGGTTGACAGCATTCTCAATCCCAATTAAGCATCATCATTAAACAAAACCCATGAAAATTAAATTTTAGAGTAACATGTTGAGATTCACATGATAATCCAAGTACTAGATACTCAAGATGTCCATAACCGGGGACACGGCTAACCATGATTAGTTTATACACTCTGCAGAGGTTTGCGCACTTTTCCCCACAAGACTCGATCGCCTCCGTTTGGTTTCTCGCACTACACGGTGTTTGAGAAACGGATGACCGAGACATAGTCTTTCAGAAGTCCTAGCACCTTACGATGGATAAACCGTTACACCTACTTTCCCCTACATCTGCTAGTCTACCCTGTAAGAGTTCGCACGACTTAGTCAACTATGCTAGAGCCCGTAATAGCTTGTGGCTGCACACGGAAGTTTCTAGTATGAAAAATCTCATGATCCCTTTGGGCCTAGGTGGCGGTCCATAAAGAAAAACAGGCAATCCTGGAATACCCAGGTACCTCAATCCACCCAGATGTGTGTTTAAGTTGCCACCTTAGATAAACCATTAATTAATAAACTCACATATGTCATGGATATCACTCACCCAATCCACGTCTACTAGCATAGCATAGCAATAGTAAGCAAACGTAGAAGTAACTCCCAAAGGTTTGATAATACAACAGGTAATAGGTACTACCTCAACTACTTCCCATCCCACAATTTAATTAGATCCTAATCATGCAATGTTTGAGGATTGATCTAATGCAATAAAACTAGGTAGTAGGAGGTATGATCAAAGTGTTACTTGCCTTGCTGATGATCCGCGAAACCTAGAGATTCGAAGTACCAGGCGGCGCACTCCGGGTATTCTATCGCAGACAAACAAACAAGCATACAATAAGTACTCAACTAATGCACAGGTAAAACTCAAATAAGAGATCTGACCAGAAAGTTCAACTTAAGAACTCCGGTTTGCAAAAAGAATCAAATCAAACGAAGCAACAAAAGTCAAACGGCAAAAGAAACAGGCTTCGTTTACTATTCTGGATCTGGTTAATTTTTACCATGACAAAAACTTGTTTAAGTTGGTTAAACGGATAGAGGGTTTCGACACGAAACTCCAGGCGCTTGAATCGCCTGATTCCGATAAACAAGCGAAAAGTTGTACTAAAACGAAAATCGGATCAGGAATCGCGATCAGAAAAATCGCGGATTTAATCCAAGAAAAGAGAAACGACGAACGTTCGCTAGAACAAACGAACACTTGCTATTTAAATAAATTGGAAAAACCAATCTATTTAAAAAACTGAAACTAAAAAAACGAACAAAACCGTCGGAAAAACTGAACGGTTTTTCGGGAAAAACCGGTGTCTAAATAAACTACCCGGCAACTCCGACGAGGCTCCGGCAGCGGCGGCGGGGCTCCG
>NC_057794.1:193137801-193145719 GCF_018294505.1 Triticum aestivum
TGGGCGGCGGCACAGCGCGGCGAAGGCGGCGGCGGCGCTAGGGCGGCAGGGCGGCGCGCTAGGGTTTGGAAGTTCCCGGGCTGGGCTCCCCGGCTTATAAAGCCTGGACGGGCCTAGTGTCCGGGTCGGACACGGCCCGTAGGTCGGTTGCATTTTTTTAATATTCCGTGCAGAAAAATAAATAAAAGAAATACTAAACGGACTCCAAAAATCCTGAAATAAATTTTCCCCGGCTTATAAAATCAAGCCGCACAAGGTGAACATTTATTTGGGGCCTAAATGCAATTTAGAAAAACACACATTTTTCCTAAATTCAAATAAAATATCGAAAAACTCTGAAAAAATCTTCTTTGATTTTATTATTAAATCCTCAATATTTCTTTATTTCAGGAAAGTCATTTTATTCCCCCTCTCATATTTTTGTAATAGAAATAATTGATGATAAAATAATTAAAATCAAATGATCCTATTCTCAAAATTTGAGAAAACTCAAATATGAAAATAACGAAATCCCCAACTCTCTCCGTGGGTCCTTGGGTTGCGTTGAATTTCTAGGATCAAAACTAACAGCAAATAAATTATGATATGCAATGATGATCTAATGTATAACATTCCAAATTGAAAATTTGGGATGTTACAAACCTACCCCCCTTAAGATGAATCTCGCCCTCGAGATTTAGGTTGGCTAGAAAATAGGTGAGGGTGGTCCTTGAGCAAATCTTCCTCTCGCGCCCAGGTGGCTTCATCCTCCATGTGGTGGCTCCACTGAACCTTACAAAACTTGATAACCTTGCTGCGGGTGACTCGGCTGTCAAACTCGAGAATCTTAACTGGTTTCTCCTCATAGGTCAAATTGTTATCCAACTGAATTGCTTCCAATGGCATTGTGTCTGTCAAGGGTATGTCAGCCATCTCCGCGTGGCACTTCTTTAGCTGGGAAACGTGGAACACATCATGAACTCCTGACAATCCTTCGGGCAATTCCAACTTGTAGGCCACTTCTCCCATACGTTCCAATACTCGGTATGGTCCTACAAATCATGGCGCTAACTTTCCCTTAATACCAAAGCGCTTTATTCCCGGAAGTGGGGATACTCGAAGATAAACTTTGTCTCCGACTTTATAAACTGTTTCCTTGCATTTTGCATCTGCATAACTCTTCTGCCTGGATTGAGCTACCTTGAGCCTATCGCGAATCAATTTCACCTTCTGTTCAGACTCTTTAATCAAATCAGGCCCAAACAACTGGCGGTCTCCAACTTCATCCCACGACAACGGTGTCCTGCACCTCCTTCCGTACAAGGCTTCGAAAGCGTCCATCTTTAAACTGGATTGATAGCTGTTGTTGTAAGAGAACTCTGCATATGGCAAATTGTCGTCCCAACTAGATCCATAATCTAGCGCACAAGCTCTCAGCATGTCCTCCAAAATCTGATTGACTCTCTCGGTCTGTCCATCTGTTTGCGGATGAAAAGTTGTGCTGAACTCTAGCCTGGTACCCAAAGTTCCTCTATCTGATACTATAATCCTCTGAACTCCATGTAAGCATACAATCCTGGTCATGTATATCTTTGCCAACTTAGCACTGGTGTAAGTGGTCTTTACCGGGATGAAATGAGCTACTTTCGTCAACCGATCAACTACAACCCAAATCAAGTCATAGCCTGAACGAGTCCTAGGTAATCCCGTGATAAAATCCATGCCTCACTTATCCCACTTCCATTCAGGTATCAGCAATGGCTATAGCAATCCTGCTGGCTTCTGATGCTCTGCCTTTACTCTCTGACATACATCACAAACCGCTACATACTCCGCAATATCTTTCTTCATTCCGGTCCACTAGAAGGTATCCTTCAAATCCAAATACATCTTGGTATTTTCCTGGGTGAATCAAATATGGTGAGTCGTGTGCCTCTTGCAGAATCAACTTCCTGATCTCCAGGTCATTGGGCACATAAACACGGTCTTCAAACCATAGGGTGTCGTGCTCATCCTCACGAAATCCTTTAGCCTTTCCTTCGATCATTTTCTCCTTTATAGAGGCAATCTCCTTGTCAATCTTCTGAGCTTCTCTGATTCTATCCATCAAAGTTGACTGAATCTCCAATGCTGCTACATAGCCTCTCGGAACTATTTCCAAACATAGCTCACAAAGATCCTCGGCTAACACCTTTGGTATTTCTCCCGTCATTAGTGTATTGACATGGCTCTTATGGCTCAATGCGTCAGCTACTACATTAGCCTTTCCGGGATGGTAATGCAATCTCATATCATAATCCTTGATGAGCTCCAACCATCTCCTTTGTCTGAGGTTTAACTCCTTCTGCGTGAAAATGTATTTCAAACTTTGTGATCCGTGTACACCTCTCAAGGATTCCCAATGAGGAAATGTCTCCATGTTTTCAATGCATGCACTACGGGTGCTAATTCTAAATCATGCGTGGCATAATTCAATTCGTGGGGTTTCAGTTGTCGTGAGGCATATGAAAGAACTCTCCCTTCCTGCATAAGCACTGCTCCAAGTCCTCGTCGTGAAGCGTCGCAATACACCTCATAATCCTTGGTCTGGTCTGGCAAAATCAACACTGGTGAAGTAACCAAGTGTTTCTTCAACTCCTGGAAACTAGCCTCACACTCCTCAGTCCATATGAACTTGGTATCCTTCCTTAACAACTCCATCATAGGTTTGCAATTTTGGAGAAATTCTCAATAAATCTCCGATAGTATCCTGCGAGTCCAAGGAAACTCTGGATCTCTCCAACTTTTGTTGGTGCCTCCCACTTGGTCACGGTATCAACTTTAGTGGGATCAACTGCTATTCCTTCTCCGGATATAACGTGTCCGAGGAATCCTACTTCCTTCAACCAAAACTCACATTTGCTAAACTTGGCATATATTTGATGTTCCCTGAGCTTTCCAAGAACCAAACGCAAATGTTCCTTATGCTCCTCTTCATTCTTCGAGTAAACCAGAATATCATCAATGAACACCACGACGAACTTATCCAAGAACTCCATAAACACTTTGTTCATCGTGTTCATAAAATAGGCAGGTGCGTTAGTCAGACCAAATGACATAACTGTATACTCGTACAACCCATACCTGGTGGTAAAAGCTTTCTTAGGTATATCCTGTTCTCGAATCTTCAACTGGTGGTATCCTGATCGCAGATTGATCTTGGAAAATACCTTAGCTCCTTGCAATCGATCAAACAGATCATTGATCATTGGCAGTGGGTACTTGTTCTTGATCGTTACTTCATTCAACCCACGATAATCAACAACCATCCTTAACGATCCATCCTTTTTCTCCACTAGAAGTACTGGTGATCCCCAAGGCGACGAACTTGGGCGAATGTAACCTTTATCCAGTAACTCCTTAATTTGCTTCTTAATTTCCACCAAATCCTTTGCGGGCATCCTGTATGGTCTCATCGATATTGGCCCTGTGCCTGGCAATAGATCAATCAAAAACTCAATATCTCTATCCGGTGCCATGCCTGACAACTCTTTGGGAAATACGTCAAGGAAATCCCTTACCACTGGTTCTTCCTCCTGCACAACTCCTGATAAGGAATTTACTTGTGTCCTATTCGGCGCATGCCAGGATACATACTTGATCCTTCTTCCTTCTGGCGCCGTAAGCAAAATTGTCTTACTGGCGCAATCGATGTTTCCCCCCATACATCGACAGCCAATCCATACCGAGAATTACATCCAAACCTTTGGATTCCATAATAATTAAATCCGTTGGGAAAATATTCCTTCCTATACTTAATGGCACTTGGAATCATCCTTGACTGGCCATATACTCTGCTCCTGGTGAGCTTACTAGCATAGGTGTTCTAAGAACCTTAGTGGGCAAGTTATACTTATCCACAAATCCCCTTGATATGTATGAATGCAATGCACCAGTATCAAAAAGAACGAGTGCAGTAAATGACTTAACCAAAAACTTACCGATTACTGCATCTGGCTGCTCTTCAACCTCCTCCACATTAACGTGGTTCACCTGTCCCCTATTGAAAGGGTTCAGCTTCTTCCCAGAGCTTCCATTGCCATTCTGGCCTTCAGGACATTCATTGGCATAATGTTCGATCTTTTGACACTTAAAGCAAGTGACTTGGCTAGGGTTGATGGGTTGGTACGGTTCTGGCCGTTGCTTCCTCCATTACCATTACCATTCTTGGTGCCATTGTGATTGTGCGAGCTACCTCCTCCATGAGTATGCTGAAAATGTCCTCCCGATCTAGGGGTAAATCTTGGCTTCTACTGAGCTCCTGAATTGTACTTTCCTTGTGCATACTTCCTCTTGCGATTTTCAATTTGCTGTTGCTTCCCTTTAATCATAAGAGCACGATCTACCAACTCCTGGTAGTTGTTGAAGGTTGCTACCATCAACTGCATGCTCAACTCATCATTCACTCCTTCCAGAAACTTCTCCTGCTTAGCTGCATCCGTAGCAACGTCATCTTGGGCATAACGTGCTAATTTACTAAAGTCCTCCACATACTGGCCAACTGTCCATCCTCCTTGGCGCAAGTTGCGAAACTCTCGCTTCTTCAAGGCCATAGCTCCTGCTGAAACATGGGCGGTTCGAAAAGCCTGCTGAAACTGGTCCCATGTGACAGTGTCGACAGGGAAAGTGGCTATGAAATTTTCCCACCATGATGCTGCGGGTCCTTCAAGCTGATGTGCGGCAAACTTCACCTTCTCCGCATCTATGCAACCTGTTGTGGTCAACTCTCTAGCTGTCTTGCAGAGCCAATCATCTGCTACTATCGGCTCGGTGCTACTGGAAAACACCAGTGGATTCAGCCTAAGAAAACGGGCTAAGTAATCAACAGGTGGTGGTGGTGGTGGTGGGTTGTTGTTGTTGTTCCCCTGATTCTGATTCTAGACTAGCAACTGCATCAATGTGTTCTGCTGCTGGATCAACTGGGTGAGCTCCGGTGGGAAGGTAAATCCGGGGTCATGTCTCGGAGGCATCTGAGGGTTTTAGAAAAGATGAGATTTAAGAATAGAGGGGGTCTAAAGAGAAAACACTACCCATATGCACATGAGGCAAAAGCAAACAATTCACTTCATTCAATCAAACAAGGGCATACAATCGATCTAACTATCGCAAAAGTGCTTGGACTACTGTATTTACATGGTGGACTACTACTACTGATGAGGAGATCTACTAGAAATATTATTCGGTTGCAGACTCCATGATATCTGCTCCGGCTTCATCAACATGGTCATCATTGCTATCATCTGGGTCCGAGTCAGTGTCGTCGATGATGATGTAGTCTTCCGGGCGAATCTCCTTGGGTTCTTCATCTTCATCTACCGGTGTAGGGTCTCCCATGAATATTCCAATCTTCTTGATCAGATTGTCATTCTTTTCCACTAATACTTAAATTTCTTCTTCATAATCTTCATGTGTAGCCTTGAGTTCTTCCTCCAGTTCCTTGATTCTTGTCCTTGCCTTCTTCAGGTCTATCATGTCGGCGCACATCTGGTTCTCCTGACGTCGAATGTGCTGGTTTAATTCCTGGATAAAAGCTACAATTGATCTATCCTTTCTGGTGCTGATCATCTCCCAGTGTTCATCTCGGCACCCACAAATCTGGTAGATAGTATCCTTGAGATCATTGCGGTAGACTTCTCCAATGCGTCCCATGGCGATGTGAGCTGCCATGCTCTTTCCTAGACTCCAAGTTGGTGCATCAAAAGAAAACTCTATGGGCTCAGTGACTGGCATGAACATCCTTCCTGGAACTTGAACTAGAATCATCCAGCGCTCTTCTTCAGGTAAAGTGGTGTTGTAGGTTCCGGTGAAGCTTGGTACTCCTATGTTCAGGTATCTAGTGACTTCCTTCAAGTGACGTCCAAAGGGGGTATCTTCATCCGGTTGCATGAACTTGTTCCTTGCATCCGCCATCCTAAAGAGTAGAAAAGATGAGAGGTCAGAAGAGAAGAGAGTGAATAGTGATCTAGGTCTTTAGCTTAGTGGTCGTGTCCTACAGTCAGCGTGTGCTCTGATACCATCTTTATAGCGACCAGACCTCAAACAGTCTGATCTCTGTGCTCAGGTGTCATCCCTGGATCAGTAATGCTAACACCACACAGTAATTGGAGGATTTATAACAGAGTAGCAATCACACACTTATTACATCGAGTGTCTCAAAAGAGAACTTATTACAATAAATATGCCTTAAGGCCATCTAATAACGATAACTGCAGAAGGCTTGGAAGATAAGCGAGTCCATCAACTCCAATGGCATCACTGAGTATAGAACCACGACCTAAAACTCCTTAATCGTCGTCTGAAAAGTCTGCAACATTGACGTTGCAGCCCAAAACAGGTCAGCACATGGAATATGCTGGCAAAGTAACACATAGAGAGTAATGGAATGAAACAGCTATACTATATGCATATTTGGCTGGTGGAAAGCTCTATGGTTACAGTTTTGCGTAAAGCTAATTTTTCCCTACTGCAAAGGAATAAATTTTATTTAACTATCATGGTAGTTGTTAAACATTGAGAATGGTTGACAGCATTCTCAATCCCAATTAAGCATCATCATTAAACAAAACCCATCAAAATTAAATTTTAGAGTAACATGTTGAGATTCACATGATAATCCAAGTACTAGATACTCAAGATGTGCATAACCGGGGACATGCCTAACCATGATTAGTTTATACACTCTGCAGAGGTTTGCGCACTTTTCCCCACAAGACTTGATTGCCTCCGTTTGGTTTCTCGCACTACACGGTGTTTGAGAAACGGATGACCGAGACATAGTCTTTCAGAAGCACTAGCACCTTACGATGGATAGACCGTTACACCTACTTTCCCCTACATCTGCTAGTCTACCCTGTAAGAGTTCGCATGACTTAATCAACTATGCTAGAGCCCATAATAGCTTGTGGCTGCACACGGAAGTTTCTAGTATGAAAAATCTCATGATCCCTTTGGGCCTGGGTGGTGGTCCATAAAGAAAAACAGGAAATCCTGGAATACCCAGGTACCTCAATCCACCCAGATGTGTGTTTAAGTTGTCACCTTAGATAAACCATTAATTAACAAACTCACATCTGTCATGGATATCACTCACCCAATCCACGTCTACTAGCATAGCATAGCAATAGTAAGCAAACGTAGAAGTAACTCCCAAAGGTTTGATAATACAACAGGTAATAGGTACTACCTCAACTACTTCCCATCCCACAATTTAATTAGATCCTAATCATACAACGTTTGAGGATTGATCTAATGCAATAAAACTGGGTAGTACGAGGTATGATCAAAGTGTTACTTGCCTTGTTGATGATCCGCGAAACCTAGAGATTAGAAGTAACAGGCGGCGCACTCTGGGTATTCTATCACAGACAAACAAACAAGCATACAATAAGTATTCAACTAATGCACAGGTAAAACTCAAATAAGAGATCTAACCAGAAAGTTCAACTTAAGAACTCCGGTTTGCAAAAAGAGTCAAATCAAACGAAGCAACGAAAGTCAAACGGCAAAAGAAACAGGCTTCGTTTACTATTCTGGATCTAGGGCAATTTTTACAATGACAAAAACTTGTTTAAGTTGGTTAAACGGATAGAGGGTTTCGAGACGAAACTCCAGGTGCTTGAATCGCCTGATTCCGATAAACAAGCGAAAAGTTATACTAAAACGAAAATCGGATCAGGAATCGCGATCAGAAAAATCACGGATTTAATCCGAGAAAAGAAAAATGACGATCGTTCGCTAGAACGAATGAACGAACGAATGCTCTCTATTTAAATAAATCGGAAAAACCGATCTATTTAAAAAAACCGTAACTAAAAAAATGAACAAAAGTGTCGGAAAAACTGAATGGTTTTTCGGGAAAAACCGGCGTCTAAAAAAACTACCCGGCAACTTCGGCGAGGCT
>NC_057794.1:193146096-193148069 GCF_018294505.1 Triticum aestivum
GCGCTAGGGTTTGGGAGTTCACGGGCTGGGCTCCCCGGGTTATAAAGCCTGGACGGGCCTAGTGTCTGGGTCGGACACAGCCCGTAGGTCGGTTGCGTTTTTTTTAATATTCCGCGCAGAAAAATAAATAAAAGAAATACTAAAGGGACTCCAAAAATCCCGAAATAAAATCAAGCCGCACAAGGTGAACATTTATTTGGGGCCTAAATGCAATTTTGAAAATCGCACATTTTTCCTAAATTCAAATGAAATATCGAAAACCTCCGAAATAAAATCTTATTTGATTTTATTATTAAATCCTCAATATTTCTTTATTTCGGGAAAGTCATTTTATTCCCTCTCTCATATTTTTGTAATAGAAATAATTGATGATAAAATAATTAAAATCAAATGATCCTATTCTCAAAATTTGAGAAAACTCAAATATGAAAATAACGAAATTCCCAACTCTCTCCGTGGGTCCTTGAGTTGCGTAGAATTTCTAGGATCAGAACCAACAGCAAAAAAATTATGATATGCAATGATGATCTAATGTATAACATTCCAAATTGAAAATTTGGGGTGTTACATATATCTTGGAATGGCTATGGAAATTCCATAATAGGTAGGTATGGTGGCTGTTTTGAGGAAGGTAAATGGTGGGTTTATGGTACCGACGAAAGTTGTGTGGTACTAGAGAGGCAGCAACGGTGGAAGAGTGAGAGTGCGTATAATCCATGGACTCAACATTAGTCATAAAGAACTCACATACTTATTGCAAAAAACTACAAGTCATCAAAACCAAGCACAACGCGCATGCTCCTAGGAGGATATATTGGTTGGAAAAGACCATCACTCGTCCCCGACCGCCACTCATAAGGAAGACAATCAAAGAAACACCTCATGCTTCAAATTTGTTACACAATGGTTACCATACGTGCATGCTACAGGACTTGCAAACTTCAACACAAGTAGTTCTCAAATCTACTAGCATGAATCTAATATCACCATCCACATGTCTCAAAACAATCATCAAGCATTAAACTTCTCATAGTATTCAACGCACTTTACATGAAAGTTTTTATTATACCCATCTTGGATGGCCTTCATATTAGGACTGGTTTTATAGCCAAAGCAAAATACGATGCTGTTCTTAAAGGATCTAAAAATAATATAAGTGAAGCATGAGAGATCAATAATTTCTATAAAATAAAACAACCACCATGCTCTAAAAAGATATAAGTGAAGCACTAGAGCAAAATTATTTAGCTCAAAAGATATAACTGAAGCACATAGAGTATTCTAATAAATTTCGATTCATGCGCGTCTCTCCCAAGAGGTGTGTACAACAAGGATGATTGTGGTAAACTAAAAAGCAAAGACTCAAATCATACAAGATGCTCCAAGCAAAACACATATCATGTAACACCCCGGATGTGACTTTCCCAATTTGTACTCCAACTCTTGCCGTTTCGGCTTTAAGTTATTTTATTTTCTCGGGTTCGGGTCTTTGTCTCCGTGTGTTGTTGTCGTTGTCATGCATCTCATATCATGTCATCGTGTGCATTGCATTTGCATACATGTTCGTCTCATGCATTCGAGCATTTTCCCCGTTGTCCGTTTTGCATTCCGGCGCTTCGTTCTCCTCCGGTGTTCATTTCTACCTTTCTTTCGTGTGTGGGGATTAAACATTTCCGGATTGGACCGAGACTTGCCAAGAGGCCTTGGTTTACTACCGGTAGACCGCCTGTCAAGTTTCGTACCATTTGGACTTCGTTTGGTACTCCAACGGTTAACCGAGGGACCGAAAAGGCCTCGTGTGTGTTGCAGCCCAACACCCCTCCAATTTAGCCCAAAACCCACCTAAACTCTCTCCATCAGCTAGAGCGTTCGATCACGATCGCGTGGCCGAAAACCGCACCTCATTTGGACTCTCCTAGCTCCCTCTATGCCTATAAATAGACACCCCCAAAAATCTCCTTCTCCTTCCCCCC